>NC_048896.1:6847001-6858795 GCF_011077185.1 Oxyura jamaicensis
TTTTATTTTATTTTATTTTATTTTATTTTATTTTATTTTATTTTATTTTTCTCTCTGTATGATTACAGTTAAATGGCATTTTCATCTGACTTGAACTGAAATTTTGTTTTACAGTTTGCAAACTGGTGAAGGTTGCAAAGATGTTAGCTTTTCATCCCAGGACAGAAAGCAATATTCTTTCTATAATCTCAAGCATTTTCATAGGCCAGTTATGTCATTTTCTACACAGCTTAACACAAACCCCATAGTGCTTTTTCAAGTTATTTTCTCCTCTTATGATGTTGGTCCTCCTTCCAGCCATGCTTTCCCAGTATAGCTCCTGTTGTTACTGGCATTGCTGGCAGGGGTTCAGTAAGGCAGTACCTGGCCACCATCTGATAGCAAAGCGTCCACTGGCTGAAGGAGGAGCAGTTTCAGGCTCTTTGCTATTGCCCAAAATCAAACCACCAAAGGATGGCCAACACCCTCCAGGCCTTTGAGATGAAGGGCTCACCGATGCAGCATGCTTTGTGATTGTCTCATGGCTGTTCACACCTCTCTTCTTTTCCCCATGTGAGGGATTGCTCTGCTGTGTGGTGCAGTAGAGGTAGGTTTCTTTGACAGGAGAACATCTACTTATTGACTCTTTTGTGTAGCCTGCACGTTAATTGTTGATTTCCCTCTATAGAAAGCAGCTCTTGAAAAATGTATGTCCTTTTAACTGCATGTGTCCTTATGGCTGACAGTGCATCTGCATAAAACAGGAGCCAATTTGTTAAAATGGCCAGTGTTTAACTAGCAGCATTGTTTTTTGGATATAATAAACAGGCTGAAGCCTGTTCAATGCATGGGAGTCAGAAACAGGTCACTGCTGTGTTCCCAATACATTGTGGATGCTTTAGTCATCATTGCCTGGGTATTTTCTGTCCTTTTAATTGGAATGAAACTCCTGAGAATTAAATGCAAATACCTGATCTTTTATATTAACTCAAATTACAGTGGGGCAGGAGGACAGGGATTTTAATTGCTTTCTTTTTACTTGTCCTAAGTGTAGCTGAAGTTGGCTGTATTTCTTGGCAGTGTCCTCTTGCTTGCTAAGGACCAGCATTTTGCAGGCACTGTCGCCTGAACTGGCTGTTGTTCTCCTGGCTTTGAAATGGGCACAGATTGAAGATGAACAGAGGTTTGAGGAAATGGGAGAGGCAGAGCTAATTAGAGCCAGTTGTTTGGGCCATTCACCAGTGAAACTATTTTTTTTTCCCCCTTGATCAGAGGCTAATGAGTAAAAGGTTATTTAGAGACACAGTAAGTGCTACTGGTTTGGTAAAGTAATGTCTCTTCATCTTCTGCTGTGACTTCCACAGCCTAAGGATGCTGCTTTCCTGAGGGAGGCTGGGACACGCTGTTTCCCACGGATGCTGGTGGAGCAAGGGCAGGGTTGGGGCCCGTTTCTGCAGTAGGATATGGCAAGTTGCAGAAGGCATACACACACAGTTAGCTTAAGGGAAGAATCTATGATCTCGGCCAAGATAATGTACTTAGCTGGTTAATAGTGGGCCTGCTGGTCTGCAGATGCTGAGTCATTTACTAATTGCCTCCCTTGCATCATTGCATTATCCTAGATCTGATCTCTAGTCCTCAGCTACACCATAGAGCAAGAGGAAATTGTGTGAGCAGCTTTCATTTCTGCTGGGCCCAGCTCAGGCTCCTGCCCATGGAGAAGCCTGCTGTGTGTCCACAAGCTGGGCACGCTCTGGAAAATAAACAAGGTCATGATGGGTAAGCCTTTGCTGGAAATACTTCTCATCTGCTCTGTATTGTCATTTAAAAAAAAAAAAAAGTGATGAAAGAGCTTTTGGGGGCCTGGGGGTGTAATTGCAATACAATGGACAGTGAAGCAAAAGCTGCAAAAAATTAAATGTTCATATCCTTTGAAGTCAGGCTAGGGTACTGTGATTCTGTTTTGATTCATGCCTGCTGGCAAAAATAAAGCAGGTTGTCAGTGAGGAAAGTCTTTCTTTAAACCTATTTATTACAGCTAAAATATTCAACCCACTGGTTGTTGTGTTGGTGGTGGCAACTATTGCAAAATGAGTAATCCTGAAAGATGCCAGGAGACAAAGCAAGGGGCCTGGAGTGAACTGAATCCATTGTTGTTGTTCTTGGGGCAGTGCTGTATTGTTATGCAAAGGGCTGTAAGAACATGGATTGGCAGTGGGACCCATGAAGCCTGACATCTTATAGCATTGTGGCTTGTTTAATTTGCAGAAAGTCCACCAAACTTTTACCCTATGGAAGCTTTAAAGTAGTGTAAGGCTCATTCCCTTTGGCTGCCAGGTCAAGCAGACAACTTCTTCCTTTAAAGCTTTAAAGGAGGAAGAGATGTGACAGGCACACAACAGCATCAGAGCCAGCCGGTTCAAATAGCCAGGAGCTCTGACCAGTGCTCAATGAGTACTGGTGGCAGATGCTGCCATGCAATGCCCTCCCCTTCCTGTGAGCTGCTGGAGAGCAGAGCCTGGGCACCAGATCCGCTGTCTGGCTTGACTGAGAATGCTCCATTTGCTGTGGTACACAGTGAGGCACGGAGTCTGTATGACCCAGTACAGACGTCAGTAAGTCTCCAAAGTGCAGTGCCCATGCCTGGCCTTCATGTCAGTGAGATGGAACACTCCCTGTCTTGTCTGGGAAGGCTGAAGACTTGGCTGCAGATGCTTGACCCTGACTGCAGTGATAAACACGTAGAAGTACTTTTTAAAGAATATTCTCAGTAGGAGAAAAAATCTTTTATAATCATATGAGGTTCACAAGTAGATAAGCCACTGAAGATACCTATGTGCCATCAACTTCAGAATCCAGGGTTATACAGATGTTCTCCTCAAAGACTGAGATACAAATGCACTTGCTGAATGCTGAAGGCTTTCACTGTGAAGCACTGGCTGTTTCACTGTGTTTATAGAAAGAGTTAACTTTCACAGATGTGTTTTGGCATTTTAAAGAAATAAATCACACACACACCACACTTGCAGTTACCTCCTGTGAAATGGCTTTATCTGAGAGGAGAGGCCAAGGACCTGAATGTATAAACTTTGCGTGACTTGATCTATCTGGCCCTGTGTGAATGAGGGTTTGGGTTAGATGGCCTCCAGAGGCCTCTTCTGATCTAAATTATTCTGACTTTTTGTGAAATGTCTTATTTACTGTATTTACATTTCAGCAAAATGTGTATTTACTGGAAGAAGCAGCTACCTTTAAAGAAGGGCAGGCTCTTTTTAATTTGATTAAATTCATTTGTTTATTGTTTAAACAAAAAATCCCTACTTTGTTGTTATATTTCTTAATGCAGTTTCTATTTTGAGCATTGCTAATAGCATAATAAGCTCTTTTGCCTCCTTGAGAACCGCCTGGGAAATCCATCTCAGGTTACTTAGACAGCTGTCTGTGACATCTGATGCTCTTTGGGGTGGGTTAGTGACTTTTGACTGATAACCTTTTCCTAGCAGAGTTGTATTCTTGTACCCTTTAGCATTAGTCTGAATGCCCAGGCCAGAATGTAACCTTGCACTGTGACCCCCAAATGTTGATCTGAAGGCACCCAGGGAAGCGGGCAGAGCTGCTGCCTTGGCTGCTGGGTAGCTGGTGAGCAATGCTCCCTCTTCTCTGGCTGCTTTCTTGATGCTAAAATTAGCATCTCACTGGTGCACACATTTAACTTCCCATCTCACCTTTTTTAGCTCACGGTCTCTGTGTCTTCTATAGAGATTTCAGTGTAAACATTCACAACCAGAGTGCATGGATACAGAGATGTGACAGCCAAGTGGTTAATTATAAATGAAAGAAAAACCCCTTTAAGCTGTGCCAGTCCATCCAAGTGATCCAGATTTGTCTGATAGCCTGTGTGATCATGCTTCAGTTAATTCTGTCACAGTGAATTTTCCATGGTTTATAGTCTCCCCAATGTTCCACCCTTGTTCATTGTTTTTGACGCAGAATTTTGCTGTAAAACTTTGAAGTGGTCAAAAATGACAAGGAAAAAAAAAAACACTATTAGTTTTTCTGCTAGATCTTTGAGGTAAAACCATGTGTGATATTAACAGAGAACTTATTTGGAATGTAGAAAGTTCCATTGACCATCCAAACAATAAATGGCTTGTAATTATAATGAGCAGTGATATATTATAATTAGATAACAGTATTATAATAGCTGGAATATTAACAGATGCAATAGGAATGGATGCTGTTTTTAGACTAGAGCTCTAGATGAGAAAATAACAAAATTCTAAACCAAAGTTTGATTGATCCCAAGAAACATGGGAGAATCCACAGACCAGAGAGCAGCTCTGAGGTCTGGAGAAACTGATCTAGGGGAAAATCTGGGACAATAGCTGCCCATATCCTTGTAGCTGGGGAGCAGCCACCTCTCTGAAATGCAGCCAGGACGTTTATAAGACCAGCAGGACATTTTGTTAGGGCTGAATGAGATTGTGCTGTTTTGCCTGCCTAACACCATCATGAAATTGCCCTCTTGCCTGTTTTTGTGCTCCCATCTCTGGCATCTCCTCTCATGCTGCCTGCCACAGCAGGAGAGGCAGAGGCTGCTGCTTGTATTAGAGCTGCCTAAATCGCTCTGGCAGTGAGTGGGTCTGTGCCTGTGATTTAACTCTAGAGGAAACCACTGCTGAGGTCATGACAGAGGATGGTACAATGTAGAGGGCTTATACTGGGGAGTGCTGAGGACTTACATCCTCTGTAATTTGTTTGATTCTTTGTAGTGTAATGGTGGATGCTGAAAATAAGCATGCAGCCCTGAGCCCTTGGACCTTGGTGACGCACGAAGGATGGGCGTCACCCTGATCTCAACAGGGAGGGGAGAGCTGCCAGCCCCTTGTCAGCAAGTGTGAGTTGGGAGAACACTCTGCAGGAGCTTTCACATCTCCAATGCTATTGGGAGTGCAGGATACGTCCTTTTTACCTTTCTCAGCAAAGTCCTGGGCTAATATTGTGCCACCCAGCCCTGAACGCAGGTCCTCAGTAATTCTCACTCTAGCCAGTGTTCGTTAGGACTTATGTGAGCCTGTCAAGGGAGGAGCAGTTTGTAGGTAGTGATTCATTACTATCATCACCTTTAATAGTTTACTGAAAAAAAATGCAAAGATTTATTTCTAATGTTTTTTTCACATTTTATTATTCTGGAGCTAGGAATCTTTGGGGATGTAATTGGAGAAAATAGCATTTTTAGGACTTGCTTGTACTAGTAGCCTTTTCCTGTAGGTACAGTATGTTATCACAATGTGCTAAACACATTATTTTAATTGGTCTGATGCAGATCTTCCCAAAATTAATGATTTGTCTTGTTTTATTACTTCATTTCTACTCCATTACTTCATTTGCAACTTGTCATAAAAGTGGAGACAAGAAGGCCGGTGTCTGTACTGAGGATGCAGAGGACCAGTGCTTTTTGTAAATCATTCTGATGGTGGTGAGCATTTTTATGCCTGTGAGCTGAACTGTCTTGAACTATGGAGGAAATTGCAGCTTCGCTTCTGATGAAACAAAGCATCATGTGATGAAAGAGCAGCAAAGCCCATTCTGAAAAAAGGGATCCAAAGTTGTGGTATGCCATTGGAGAAAACTTGTAGGAACATTGAGGGGGGAAGAAAAACTTGTAACTTACTCCTCAACTTGTTTCCCCAATTTTTAACCATGTAAACTCATGTGTCCCATTCATTGCTAAATCATAAAAAATATCAGTGAAACAAGAAATGCTACAAAACAAACTACAGCTTCTTAGGTTTTGTCCCTTTTCCATCCCCATCTTGCTGAGAAGAGAGTATAGGCAAAGCATTGCCTTTCTTTCTATTGTCACTAAAAGCATTAAAGATTCATTATGGATTATTGGTCCTTCTTTCTGCATTATATAGCTTGAACAATTTGTGAGAGTTGTTATTGAGTGAGCTTTTTATTGGGCAGATTGACTCTTTGAGGGCATGGCAGGAAGTTGTAGGCACTATAGATTTGTCACCTGCTTTGTGTCTTCCCCCTGTACATAGACCACCTAATGGTAGCCTGCCACCTTTCTCCTGCTGTTCAAAGTCACATCTATCATCTACAAGGATTGTTGCTTTGCTACTGTTAGATGTATGTACACTGAAAGGAAGGAGAAACTTGGATCCTCCTCTGGCTGGTGCCAGTACAGCAGTGCTGGTAGTGCTCCCCTTGGAAAGTCTCCGGGATGAGTAGTGTCAGTCCACAAAGCTCGTTATTCTGTTCTTGTTTTCTTTCATTTGTCTGTTTGTTTTTCTTCCTTTCTATGGTGTCAAAACTCATGATGTTCTGATTCTCTGCAAGTTTGCTACAAAAATTTATTTTGACAATTAAAACATGAAATCAATCCCCACCTTTCAATTGTACAATTTGCATACACGCACCTACAAATGTGCATTGACTTACGCTGCAGTAAGCTATCTTTTTCTATGAGCTCATGACAGTGTACCATTAGTGACCTTCCTTGCTGTCATTCATCTCATTCACTGTGATGAAGCTGTGAACCTTTCTTGATCAGCCAAAGGCCTGTATACTAGCAGTTGTTGAAATACTTGAGATTTATGTTATTTCATTGACATGTTGCGCAGACAACCACATCCAGAAGAGAAGCCAGGCTAGTTTTCTTGTGGGGAGTAGTCCTGGTGATCCACTTCTAAAGTGTCCTTCACTGAACACCAGCTCCCAGGGAGATGTCTGCAGGGTCGGCAGAGAGGATAACACCTCTGTGGTGAAAAGTAAGACCTGCTGTAGAGGAGAAAGATGTGTGTGTTTTGCCACAGGGAGAGTCTTGCATGCCAGCCAATATTTTTGTGAAGAGGCTGTTCAGCGAGTTGCAGACTGTATACTTGCTTAAAATCCTGGGTGCTGCTCAGAGCCAGAGAATTTGCAAGTACCTAATGTCTTGGAAAAAAAATGGCATCTACTGTATAGAAAATGCCTTCTTCAAAAGCATCTTAAAGCTTTACGTGCGGATGACATTGTATGACTAAAGGCCTTAGCTAGCTGACCTTTAGCATCCATCTAAAAATAGATCTCTTAAAATTGGCTCTCTTTCAGTGTCAGGTGGGGTTGTCCGTGGGTCTTTTACCTCTGGCACTTTTGCAGTGAAGCATGTGAAAACTAGACAGGTTTTCATGGTCTGTTCTGTAGTAATATCTTGTATTGCTCAATGGAAAAGCTTCCTGTTACCTTATCCTCTTAAATATATTTCAATAAAAGAAATATTGAATGCAACAGTCAATGTGTGTACAGTTTAAAGGCACGTACTATTTTTTGATACGTTTAAACTTCGATTAACTGGTATTGATTTGGATCACCCTAATATCAACCACAGCAGTTCAGAACTAATGTCCTATAGTCATCAGGGCTTATTGAATGTAATTTCATTTGAAAGTGGGAGCTGTGACTGGTGTTTCAATGTAAGTGGAAAACTCATTCCAAACCACTACAATCACTTTTAATTCTTAATGCAAATAGCTTACTTCTCTTGTTTCTTCTCAAAAGGCTCAAAAAGATTTAGGACTACGCCCCATGTTGCATGCAAACATTTTTAGGACTATCCCCCATGTTACATTTTAACTTAATGTGTATTTTATGATAATCTCAGATATTACAAGAAAGGTATTTGCAATAAAGATTTATGTTGTCTCAGCACCATAATTGCTGCTGCTTAGCACATAACATGGTTATATTTTGTATTATTCCAACCAATGCATGTTGTGTAAACATAGTAATTACAAGTAATACAAAAATATACTTAAGTCTCACTGCAGGGTTGTCTGTGTCTATCAGTCTTGTTTGGAGTTTTGGAAAGCACTGTTATCCTGGGATTTAGAGTCCATGGCTGCTGTTCACATTCTGTTTCGGCAGCTAGAGTTACTATAGCTACAATTTCCATATTCAGACTCAATAAGAAGCATTTTGTTGCACAGTGAATTATGAATAGTTTTCTGTTTCTTATTGGTGCATCCAGGAATGGGCAAATCTGAGAATGAGCATGAAGAAGTGTTGATGCAGGGAACTTCCTTAGGCTTGTCTATACATTGCATAGAGTAAAAGATAAAAAGATCACATACGTCCTGCAGGAATGTATCACATCACCTTGCTCACCAACCTGTCTTTTGCAGCATTTGGACCATGCAGAATGTTATGTACCCTGGATATCATAATTGGTGATTAACAGTTCAGGGATTTGGGGTTTTATTTAAGCCTTTGTAGCTTAATTTATTATTTTATATATGTTTTGACATCACATTTCTCTTCAAGCTGTAGTGAAAATGTTTCTCTTCTTTACACATCTGTCATTGCCATTTAGGTTCTCTGAGTTTTATTTGTACAAGGAATATCCATAAAAGTCACTGGCAGTTCCATTTATATCACAAGTTCAGAAACTGCAGTACGCCCTGTACTTTCATCAGCAGCATAGGTCAGGGAAGATAATTTTGCCATTTCAGTCCTAAGTGTGATGGTACCTATTTAATGTATTTTTCCTCTACCTTTTTATAGTTGTATTTGGCCTAATTCTGTGTGCTTTTTTTTGTTGTTGTTTTGTTTTTTGTTTTTTTTTGCATACAGCTTATTGATTAGGTTGGAGATCACTGTCTACCTGACTAGAGGTTCACTCTAATCCTAAATAAAGGAGCACTTTCATGAGAAACTAATTATAACCCTTCAGTTGGTGATACTGTATAGTACTTTCTATTTTCTCTTTGTATTGCATGGATTTCCAAGTACAACACCCTGAAACACCTTTCCAATAGGAGCAAGAGAATCAAACTTTGCTCTTCAATGGGGTGCACTAATGCATGAAAATGAGACGTGGAAATACCAAGCAAAATCAAAATGATAAATCATAGTAAATAAAAATAAAAATCCCAGTGCAAAATCCCAGAGGGTTCTAATGCAAAATTAATCATTCTTCTGATGTTTGCTTTCAGGTTACTCTTTCAATTGCATTTTAGATGTGTTTCAGCTGTGCTATTGGTACATTTTTGGAGATGGTTATTTTCTATATAACAATAAATTTCTATCATGTCATTAATATGCCCAAAGTAATCCAGTCAGAAATACAGATTACAGTCAGCTGGTGTTCTTCCTGAATGACCAGAATCTAATCCAGTCTGCTCTTTACATTGTGCAAGTCAGTGAGGCAAAGAAAGAAACAGATGTCATTAGAATGACTGCATAACAACAAACTCATGAAGTTATATCATGCTGTGTTCACATTTCACATTTTCCAGAACCAGGTCAGTTTCCCATGAATGTTCTTATATTACCAAAACTTGCGCATCTTTTGCCTTTTCTCATTCTCCTTAGAAAAGCTACTGTCAAATAAACTTGGTAAAGAGCTGAAACCTGATTAGACATGCAAACAAGGAAGATACATCAGTAAAGAACTTTTTAGTTATACAAAACAAAATTTTACGATGTGTTAGTTATTCTGAAGTATTTTTCATTCAGAATGCTTTTTGTTCTATAAAATTAGTCGATGGCTTGATATCTTTTAAGTAAACAGATGCCAATGCTCAAGTGTTCCCCTCAAGCTGAAACAGAGCCAAGAGCCGCACCGTACAGCGGTAAAGTATGTCTCCTAGTCAAGCATCTCCTATCTGTCCCTCTGGAGTTTTAAGTTTTAATTGTATATACTTTCTGTCAAATTGCAATTCTCTCATTTGTTATGTCCTCCAGGTAACATAATGGAGAACAATGTGCACACCACATAAAGCAGTCCGATGTGTTCATTATCTCCTCTTCCCCTTAAAGCAGCTGCAGTCAGGTTGGGTGATTTAGCAGGTCTAAGCTGGTAGGCTTTTATGTTGTGGGTGCTTCAGGTTTATGATGAAAAACTATGCTTGTCGGATGATTTCTTCCTGCTGTAAAGGGAGCATTAAAAGAGCATTTCAAAACTTGCATAAGTAGCTAGTGACAGTTACCTCCATGTATGTGTGCTTGTGCTTCATCTTTGCCTGTCTTTAGTAGTCAAGAAGCAGTGGAAGGATCCAGAAAGAGCTTACTGACACATTGCTGGTTTTCTTAGCTGATCTCAATTTACTGATACTTCCCTCCATGAGTGAATGATTGCTTTTTTTACTTCCAAGTCTTAAAATAACATCTACTGTTGCTAGAAGAGATTTAATAAATAGGAATAAATTAATATGTAGCATTTATTAGTGCAAGATGTGGATAGCTTCTGGCTAGTAAAACTGCTTTGTCAGGGAGTGCATAAAAATGGAGCAGTATCAATCACCAGGAAAAACCTTCATGTGGTTAGTGGGTGATGAAAAAGGTTTCTTGTGTGCTCCCAGGAAAAATCTGTGCTCTTCTTGCCAGCTTCTGCCCTGGGTGTTCCTGGGCTGTTTTGGGTGAGGTTGACTGGAGCAATGCCACTGAACTGTCTGCAGTTCCTCATCTGTGCCAGCATGTGTGACCTTCCTGGTGAGACTTACTGGCCCTAAATATTTCACCAAAAACTATTTCCCCCAGCTCTTCTTGACCCAGAGTTCAGGCAACCACCTCAGGGAAATACAAGGTTTGTGCCTGTCTCCCTGGCCCATGCAGGTAGGTGGCTTCTGGGCTAACACTGCCAAGAAGGCTGGCAGCAGTACCAGTGCTGATGCTCACATTTGTGCTATGGGCATTTGATGACTTGGGTATCACTTTTAAATTTAGCAAGTGGATTTTATTTGAAATAGGCCGACTACAAAGAAGGCTGGGTCAGAACAGGACACATCTATGAGGTTTGCATGGATTAGAGGCAGCTGATATTTTATGCTTGCTCTCACTCTTAGGTTTATATATTTTTCTTCATGCAGGAATCCAAGGTAGCTTGAAAATTAGTTCTATATCACATATAACTCTTAATGGTATAATTTTAAAAAATCTTCACTTGAACAAGTAACTTTTATGTTTGGATTTAGTACTCCCAATTATTCTATTGTTTAATTAGCAGTATGTTTTTAAGCAAGAGAGAAAATGGACTTGATTCGTTCAGTGTTTTGATTTTAGAGATGAGTAAGGCTCCTTAGGAGTCTGGAAGCTCAGGGGCAAGACGTACCGGTATGGGAGCCTGCAGAGCAGGGTATGCCAACCAGAGCCAACACTGGGAATATGCAATGAATGGGAGAGCACACAGTCTGCAGTCCTCTGATCTCACTTCCCTGCAAAGAGTACAGCAACGCATCTAGAGAAAAAACTAGCCATGGTCAGCAGCAGTGAGCACTGTGTTGCTGCTGCATCAGTGCATGCAAGTGGCTGAGCATGCACAGAATTTGTTCTGATGGGCTTTTGTGCTTGCACAAAGCACAATTTGCCTTACAAAGTAGTGTAAATGAACCTAAGGAATAGAGCAAAACAATCTCTGTGTAACTAGATGTGCTTAAAATCTGGAAAATATTTTCCATTACATACTTCACTGATTCGTTGTTTCTTTTTTTTGTCTCAGTGTTGAGCTTTTCCTCTCAACCACTCTTGCCTCATCCATTTGTGTTTTTTTTTTTTTTTTCTTTCTTTCTTTTTGTAGTGCGTATACAATTAATTCGATATTCATAAATGTTTTGAAAAGAGGTATTCCTGTGTAGGTGAGGGATATTCAAGATGGATTCATTTGTCTACTCACTATATACTAGACTAGTTATTAGAAGGCAGTATGACAAGTGGAAATTACATATTAGGGCAGCTGAAATGTCAATAAAGCTACATTATACCTTCCTGTCCTATTTAGCAGGGGCTTAACTCTTTTTTTTTTTTTTTTTTTTTTTTTTTTTTTTTTTTT
>NC_048896.1:7214102-7284149 GCF_011077185.1 Oxyura jamaicensis
GTGGGGGGCATAATTCAATTAGCCCATCAGCTGAGCGCCGGGGAGGGCCGCGTCTCTTGAAGTCGCCGACCTGGAGCTACCGAGGGCGACTGACCCCTGCTTGTGCAGGAGGCCTCACGTGTAGCACGGCACATTGTCTGCCCCTAATGGGATGCGCCGGGGACGCGGCGGGCCGGGGGCGGCGGCGGGAGCCCGCCGGGAGCCGCCGGGGCCGCGCCGCGCTGCGCGTCCAGGTGCCCACGCCGCGGAGCGCTGCGGTTCCCCGGGCGGGCTGCGCAGGGTGGGGGGGAAACCTTCAGCCCTCCGGCCCGGGGAGATGCAGCGAGCGGGGGTCTGCGGCGGGGGAAGTCAAAAAAAATAAAAACGTTTGTTTTTATTATCATCTTATTATTTCTATTTTATTATTATTTTTTTTGGTTTAAAAAAGTCAGTGCGCGCGAGCGGCGGCGGCACCGCGGGGCTTCGGGAAAAGCATCCCGGGGGGTGGAGGGGTCAGAGGCAGCGGTGCGAGCTTTGGGCGAGGACTCGCCGTTTCGGAGAGTACTTGGTTGCTTTGCAGAAAGCGGCGCCCGCAGCCCCGCCGTGCCGCAGTGGACTCGCGGATCAGGCTACATAAATTAACCTATAAATCTTTTTTATACGTTTCCCATTTCTACTCTGCCAACTTTGTACGGGTGTGTGCGCCGAGTAATATCCAGACGGACATACAGACTGTTTAAATCCGATCGCTTCCTAGCTGGAATCTGTCAGCTCGGGACCAAAAATGGCATAAAATGCATTCGCTTTATTTCAGCGCATCGTCGCTGTGGCCTATGATTTTTATTCTCCGTGCTTTCGTAATAATAATAAAATGTATAATATATTTTGCATATAATTTAACGCTTCGGTAAATTCCATTTTTATTCAGCGGTATTTCTGGCCGGTCCTAATTCCCGCAGTTATTTTTCAGAGGCGGTGGAACATCACATCTCTCTCCCTTTTAAATCTATCTCAATTGCAAACAGGCAAACAACAGAAACCGGAAAAGTAGTCTCGCAGGCTCTCCTGCTCCCGTCGTGCTCCCAAAGCAGGGGAAGGCGGAGAAAGACACCCTGCTTTACGTCAGGAACAGATATTCGTGTAATTCTCCTCCACTTTTTTTTTTTTTTTTCCCCCCCCCTTTGGGATGTTTTGGGAATTTAACGGCCAAAAAAAAAAAAAAAAAAAAAAAAAAAAAAAAACAAAAAACACGTAAAGCCCCTTAAAAGCGGTGCGGGTCCCTCCGCGCCTGCCGCTGCCCGGTTCTCGTGCGTGCCCCGCTCGGTGGCCGGCCCTACCCAGCCCTCCCCGCCGGGCTCCCCCCGTGTTGCCCACGCTCTGCTCCGGGGGACTCCCGGGTCCCGACTCTGTCCCGACCTAGCACCCGGGCACGGCTGGGGGAGCCTCGCCGGAGGGAAGAGCGCCAGGTCTGGGCCCTGCAGCGCCAGGTCGACGCTGGAGGAAAAATGGTCCCCGGTGGGTGCCCGCTCCTTACAGCACATTTCGCAGCGGGGCAGAGCGGGCAGGCCCTCCCCAGCCCCGCAGTCTTCGGCAACAGCCCCGGGAGCGGAGGATCCGCGGGTTTCCCTCGTCCCCTCCACCGAGGGTGTGAGGAAAAGGCAAAAGCAAGCCGGGGAAACAACAACGGAAATCCTCCGCACCGACCTGCTAGCCGGCCGGCAAGGAGAATATTTCATACGCCCTAAATACCTTTTAAAACGCGGTTTATCGTGGACAAATGAATATCCCTAACAAGCGTAAAGACAAGTAGCTTTTCTTCTGCCATAAATATATTGCACCTCTGCTGTAATTAAATGCAAACCAGGAGCGAATGCGACGTTTCCATTGCAGCTGTCACTCAGCGGAGGGGACTCACATGTACATTTGAACTTCGGAGATAGGGGCTGGAGTAAACAGGTCTGAACTTCGGCAACAGAGGGGGCGAGGGGTACCAAAGGCCGGCTAGGCAGAAAGACCGAAGGGGAGACAAAACGGTGGTGCTGGGGGGCTCCGTCCCGCAGCCCGGGCTGGCACCAGCGGGCGGGAGCAGCCGGGCAAACCGGCCCGGAGTTTTTTCAGAGATGGGTCGGGGATTTTCGCGTCTCTGGTGGCTGTGGGGAAAAGTTCCGCTTGCAAAACCGAACAGGAACTCAGCTGCTCGCTCAGCCGGCTGGGAAACACGCGTCGGGTTCGGAAGCGAGTGGGAAAACCACGAGGAGGAGTCGAAGCGGCTGCGGGATGAACGGGTCCCGTCCCCGTCCCCTTACCCCCACCCCCCAGGGCAGCCAAAGCAAAGCTAAAGGGCAGGGGACGTCGCGGGTCGCGGCCCCGCAGGGTGCCGGGCAGCCCCAGCGCCGTGCCCGCACCGAGACGGCGTGGGGCGAGTGACTCCGGGCAGCCCCCCAGCAAGGGCGAAAAGCCCCCGGCAAAGCTGGGGAGGGACAGGACGAGACAAGGGGCAGCCCCCGGGGCGTGCGGAGGAGGAAGCAGGAGGCTCGGCACCCCGGCCCGGCCGAGAGGATCTGGGCCCTCCGGTCGCCCACTTGAAATCACCCCCTTGAAGTCCTCCGAGGAGCGGAGGGGGTGGGGGGAAGTGGCGAATATCTCAATCAGCGAGGAGGTGACCTGTGACCCGGAGGGTGGCTCTATTGTCCCGCTCTTGCGGGGGACACAGACTTTAGTGAGCCTTTCTGCGTGACTGAGCCCTGAGGGGCAACCGCAAACCCTGGGCTCCGGCGAAGCATCCCGGGCTCGGGAGCCGCCAGCCCGGCATCAGCTGCCGGGGCAGAGCCGCCCTTTCCCCGGAGTCCCAGGGTCGCCACCCCAGAGCCCCGGCTGTTTCCGAGCCCACCCTGCCCCGGCCGCCCCCTGTCCCTCCCCCCCACCTCCCCGCGGGGGGCCGTGGCGGGCCGCTTGGAGCATCCACACCCCGGGGCCACGAGGCACCGGAGCGGCCCTCCCGGTGCCGGACCCACCGAGCAGGGCCAAAAGCGGGGCCGCGGAAGCCGCCTCCACCCGCTCCCGCCCGGCGGCGGCTTCCAGCGGGGCCCGGAGCGGAGCCGGGCACCAGGCGGCGCTGCGGAGCGGCCCGGCCCGGCCCCCGACGGCTGCCCCTGGCCCCCCGACGGCTGCCCCGGGTCTCCCGGGGCTGCTCCGCGCCTCTGCCCGCACACGGGAAGCGGTGGGCCGCTCCGCACCCTGCCCCGCAGCCCCGGTGCACCTCGGAGGACGGGGCAGCAGGGGGACGTGAGCCCCCGGTCCCCAAATCAACCCCGGCCCTGTCCGCAACCACCCCCCCTCCCCCCAGGTGTAAGCTCCGGTAATAAGCCCCTTGTTCGGGTGCAAATATTCCCCGTTGGAATCGGCATCCCCAGGGACCGGGGAGGGCGGTCTCTAGCTGTTGGGGGTCAACCGGGGGGAGTTGCCAGGCTCCGGGGAGCCCTCTCTGAGCCCCCCCTCACAGCCTGCAGCAACTCCCCCTGGGGAATCTGCGGGGACACTTGCACCCGCGACATTGCCAGCCTGCGGTGCACGGGGCTCAAGGCGCTCTCCCCGCCGCCGGGAGCCCTGAACGCGGGGCTTCCTCTCGCTCCCAGCTCTTATTCGCGCCCCTGCGAACGGCACGGAGACAGGGGGGCGGCAGCGTCCCTGCCCGGGAGACACGGCTCCCCGCGGCCCCGGGCTGGGGCCTTCTCCCGGCCGGGACTGCCCGACGTGGAGCCGTCCAGTGCGGCCCTGGTGGAGCGGAGGGGCCTCGAGGGGACCGGGCGTAGGTGGGCTCCGGCAGAGAGGTGCCGGGTCCCTCCGGTTCCAGCCCGTGGAGTCGGGCCGTGCGCACAGCGCCGGCTCCGACGGCTCCGTGCCGGGATAAGGACAGCGGGTCGGCACACCGACGGGCACACCGGCAACGGGAAAACGGGGGTGTCTCCCGTCGCCCCGGCATCCCCTAAGGGTGGGGACACTATTTCGCCACCCCAGGACGTGTTCGAACAACGTGTTGAATGCTTTAAGGTCTTAGGAAAAAAATCAAAACGAGGGCTGTGCCGTTCCCACCGCTTGCCGTTCGCCATCCTCCCTTCGGCCGCATCGCCCAGTGACTTTCCCGTCAACCGCCAAGGCTTTCCCCAAGTTGCGGGGCAGAGAGCTGACTCCCGCTTTCCCTTCCGGCCCGGGGACCTGTCCCTGCGGGTCCCCCGGGGGAGATCTGCCCATTCCCTTTGCCGTTTGCTTTTTTTCTCCCCGGGAAAAGCGGTGCCGCCGCAAAGCCGCCGGGATACAACCCGCTGCCGCTCTTTTCTCTGCCGGCACCACTCCCTTCTCCAGCGAGGGGGAACGAAGCGCTTCAGCGGCTCCCCCAGCCCGGAGCCCCGACGGAGGCGCGACCCCCCCCAGCGGGCCGGGGCTGGGAGCGGAGCAGGGCGGCCCCGGCTCCTGGCACGAACCGTCCTCAGCCCTCGCACGCTTCCGCGGGTGAAACTGACCCGCAACGGGAGCGACTTGAGACGGTAACAGCCCGTTGGAAGCCTTGGGGCCAAAGCTGGCCGAACAACGGCACCGGGGCGCGGGCATCGCCCAATTTTTTCCACCAGGGCCGATCACCCTGTGCCTGCCACCGCGGGGCTCGGGACAGAGCCCGTTCCCCTCTTGCATTTCCCCAGATTTCGGGCCGATAGACCACCCCCCTTCCCCTTCCCTATTTTTCCCATCGAATGCCGCCTTTCCTCAGCTGCCCCGCGCAGGCCCCGCGCTGCGGGGCGCGGTGAGCAGCGCCGGTGCCCCCCGGCACCATTGACTGCCCCGTAAACAGTGTGCTTGCCACGGGGTGAAGGAGTCGATGCTTTTTATTTCCATCCCCGGAGGATCAGGTCCGCAACAAGAACCTTGTGTAGCAGAGCTCGCGTTAGGAAAGGTGCCTCGACTTACAGCCGGGCAGCAGCCGGTGCGCTAACCTTGGCTGCAACGGGGCGGCACCGAGGGGAATGAAAAAAAAAATAAAAAAAAAATAGAGAAACAAAAATAAGTCCAAAAAGCAGCCAAGCAAACCGAAAGCCCCACTGCAGCCCTCCAGTTGCGGCTGCCAGCTGAAGGCAGCTCTTTGCCCCGCTCCGTCGAAGTCCCGTTGCAGGGGGCAGAGGCGGCTGCGGGCAGGGCTGCCCGCGGCACCCCGCTGCCTCCCAAGTTTTCAGAGCCAGAAAACTGCCATTTCCCGCTACCTTCGCCCATTCCCCGATAGCTTTCAAGGCGTCCACGTTTATTTTAAAAACTCTTCTGAGAGCTGTAGTAAATTGCGTTTGCTTGTAGCTACAAAGGGGAAAGTTAAGCATTTGTCTCTGCTGTTGTATAGGCAGCCAGTTGTTTTAATTAAAGGGTGGGGATCCGTGATATATACACCAGATAAAAGCAAATGCACAGAATAAACTAATTAAAACATTGTGTTTGGAACACATTTTATTTCTTTTTTTGATCTTAGTTGTGTTTTAAAGAAATGTCAGCGCACTATAAAGCAACCTTATTTCCCTTATAGTGTGCGGCGCTTTTCAAAGGCTAGTGTGATATATTTTAGAAAAGAAATCCCGCTGTGAAAGCTTGCGTGTCTTCTCTTTACCAAACTAAGCTCTTGTCAATCATGCCAGGGCATATCCAATCACCAAGTCCCTTTTTGGAAAGCAGCTCATCCCGCTGTGCTTTTATATATCACACCGCAGCATGTTTAGATGCATTTTTACTATCACTTCAGGAGCGGTGACTGATGAGAGCGCAGTTACAGTACCGGCTTCCCCAAACGCCGGAGTTGCTAACAATTTGCCTGGCTATTGTGTGCGTGTATTTCTCTCCCTCCTCCCCCTTTCCTGCCTCACGTTGCCTCTATTTGTCATGGACACCAAGATGCGGGGGGATAGCGGGGGGGTGGTAGCAGATCCCGAGGTGCCCATCACCTGCCTGGGACACGGTGACGGGAGGCTCCGTGCCTGCCCAGCCCCGGGGAGGGGAAGGAGCCGGCAGCTCGGGGCTCCCCCGATGGCACCGGAGAACCGAGGGCACCCCATCTTGCCCCGGGCTCCCCCCGGCCCCCGCTGCGTCCCCGGCTCACGGCAGCACAGCCGCTGCGCAAAGCCCCGGGGCCCCGGGGGCCCGTCGGGGGTTCCGCTGCGGGCGAAGAAGCCCCTCCCGGGCGGGGGAAAACCTCGGAACACGGCGAGGCGTGTGCGGGGCAGGGCTGGAAACCTGCCGGTTCCCCCCCCCCCCCCCCCCCAACCCCCCCTGCAGCCGGCCGCGCTGACACGAGTGGTGACAAAGCCGCTTGAATTTGCTCTCTCCTTTCAATTCCGAGCCCTGGAATCGTTGCATGTGCGCCGCGTTTACCTCTTGATCCCGACTGCAAGTGAGAAAAAAAATATACTTTTTTCCTTTTTGCTAAATTTCTGGAGCCTAATTGAAGACAAGTGGCAAATGGTTTTTATTAAAATCCCCCTCCTTTTTCCTCCGCCTCCAGCTCTGGGTGTTTTCAGACAAACTGTGCAAACCTCTGGCGACGCACACGTACAGAAACATTCGATATTTCTCCGTTCAGTAAAGCATTCATATCGCCTGGCTCGGGCTTTCTTCCCAGGCGCAAATTTCGGGGACATGGCCGTGCCCAGAACCTCCCCGGTGCGTCCTGTGCTGTGACCGTGTCAGAGAACCCGGGAAGGGGAGCCGGGGGGGGGGGACGGACATCCCCGGTGCCCCTCCGCCTTCCAAGGCGACCTAGGCACAAAGGCTTCCGACGCCCAACCTGTTTACATAGATTTCCTCTCACCTCTTTGGCTCCATCGTTTTATCTCATAAGATTTCGCCCCCTTCGTTTGCAAGAGATGGTTGCAAATTTCCCCCAAACGTTGGCTTCTCCCCACGGTCCTTGAGTGAACCTGGTCGGACCGAGAGAAACGAGGCGATTTTATCGTTTGCCTTAAAAAAGGATCAGATGCGGGCATTCATTTATATTTTATTTCCCTTATTTCCCGTTTACTGCACAGGCTGTGGCGGCTGCTGTACCGCAGCTCTCCCTGAAACGTCGAGAACTAAAGGTGCAAATGAAGCGAGGGCTGACTGATGCAGGGAGGAAAATTATATTTCATATATATGCATTATATCCTAAAAATCCCTGGCACTTCGGATGCCGGGAGCCACTAGTGCCTTCCCCATTTGTCCTCAGGCATCCGAGCCGCCGCGCCCACGTGAAACCCTGCGCGCCCTCCGCGTCCCCCAGCGCAAGGCGCACCCCCGCGGGGCTGGGGAACACCCCGCCTCAGCCGATCCCTACCCCGCACCCCTGTCACGGCGAATTAGAGACCTTCCAGGACCAGCACTTGCCCGGCTTTGTCTGCCTTCCCCCCCCCCCCCCCCCCGAAAATAACTTCTCCCGCTGGCTCTCCCCAGAAGCGATGCCGCAGTGTCAGGCCATGCGAGGGGACCAGCCGGAGCCCCCTGAGTATGCCTGAGCTGCCCTTGTGTTCCCGGGAGGCTCCCCCTGAGCAGGGCTGGGCTGTTCCTCCCTCCCCAAGCCCCCCACCCCCCCCCCCCAAAAAAAAAAAAAAAAAAAAAAAAAAGACTTTGTGCCCCTTCACCCCAGATGACAGGAGGCAGACTTGGAGCCGGTGCCGTCTGGGGCGGGGACCCTGCTGAGCGGAGGTGGCTGGCGGGGCAGAGACCTCCCAGCTGGAGGTCGGGGTCCGGGGACAGGAGGCCACGTGGGTAGACACGTGTTCCTCTCACCCATTTAGGATATGGGAAGCCCCTGTCGTGTGCTCAGTGCTGAATTCCAGAGCTTAGATGTGGCTCTTTGCAGGCTGGGGCCGAAAGACAGCACCCCGTGCTGAGCCCAAGCCCCACTTGCATGTCACGGTGATCCCCAGCCCAGCCTGGGTCCAGCCATTTGGCAGTCCCCATTGCCATGTGCCTTGTCACCAATATTGCCACTGCTAGGTGCTCCGCACATGTACAATGCAGGGGCTTTGCTGGGACACCCTGGGGAAGCAGACCCCATGGCTTTGTGGGTTTAAGGAGAAGGGACATGGTGGCAGAAGCACCCACTGGGACAGCATTAAAATAGGTACAGTTACATGTGCCAGGAAAACTTCAGCATCACCCATGCACACCTGCCACAGGCAGAAGTCACTGCTAGGTCTGTGATATAAAAAGACACACTTAAAACTGTTTTCAAATATCATTATTTCAGAACAACAGAGCTGCTTCATTAGCTCTCCCCAACCCCAACACGCACACACATTTTTACATTTCTTGAACATTAACACAGCACAGAGATACATTCACATGGGTTTTCTCCTCTAAATAATGAATGTAACAATTGTTAAAATAAAAATAATCAAAAAAAAAAAAAAGAGAGAGAGAAAAAAAAAAAAAGCAAGGACAGAAATAAGCACACAAACCTAATCCACAGACTGGGAAAAAATACAGACTGGTCTCCAGCCCTAAATACCCATATGCAACACAACACTAAAGTAAGCCTCCGCAAAAGCAAGGAAAAAAAATATCCATCTATGCCCTCAGGACTAGAAAATAAAAGAAGCAGCTTTCTCAGCCTCCTCCCAGTCACCAGGAGGCCACAGTGCTGGGCTTCGCTCGCCGCTGCCAGGGCCACCTCCTGCGGCATGAGAGGTGGGAGGCTGCTGCTGCAGCCCAGCTTTCACTTCCCAACAATAACAGCAGCACTGATCTCTCTAAGCATGAGGATTTGGGCCTTAGGTTCTCCAGCTCAGTTTTGCAGGTGAAGGGTTTTTCCACCTCTCCCCCAGTGCCACAGCTGGGAAGAAAAGCAGCTCCCAGAGCAGCCACTGTCCCTGCCCAGCACAGCTCGCAGGAGTGCACGCTCCTCTTCTCAGAGCTACCACACGAGGTACTGGCAAGTTTGCAGCTCACAGAAAAACAGCAAAAGCTGCCCAGGCAGCTTCCCTAGCCATGATATCTGCACTGGCAGGGACACACTAAAGCCCAAAACCATTGCTTAAATACCTTTGAAAAAATCTGCATTTCAAATACTTCAGGGAAAGCCTGATGCATGTCCAGCAAAACCAGCAGGTGGGAGCCATCCCAACTGTGCACCAGTCCCCTCACCATCCCAGCCCTCGGTGCTCAGAAAACCCTGCACCTTCTCACCACATGCTGCAAAACCTACCCCACAAAACACAAGCTCAGGAGTAACTCATTGAAGCCAGTGATGCTCCTTACCTGCTGACAGCTGAGGCTGCGCTGAGGTGCTCCACAAGTGAGTGCTGATGCACAAATCACGTAGATTTTGTTGTTGGAATTTATTTTCCACGCATCTTTAATATAAATGTAGGAAACTATGAGCTCCCAAATCTGTCTACCTGCAATGGTACATAAAGGAACAATACACAAATGGATAACTCAGCTTTTCTATGAAGTGCAAAATAACTCACCATTTCCAAATTCACCCAAAGAAGAGAATAGTGAGTAAAGTGCATGGCCTAAGCTCTTCAATAGTTCCTAGCTGATACTGATGGCAAATAGATGCATAAATATAATCTGTGAACAGGGTGTTTGGGCCACATGCTCTGTGCTCTCAGCCCCACCAAAGCCTAGACAAGGCCAAACATTTTGGAGGTGGAAATACTTGCATTACTGAGCTGATATTTTACAGATGCTGCTGTACGGTTCTTACAAGTTTTTTCATAAATTCATAGTTGTTGCTGATCTCCAGACAGCAGATAGAAGAACTATTTGTTTTGGAAAGTTTTAAAGGTATGAAAACAGACGATATCCAGACCAACTGTGGTATTATTATAATAATAAGGAACATTAAAAAAAAATCCACCTTTTGAAGTAGGAGTTGCATAAAATAGCAGTGTAAAAATAATGTTTAGAATAAAAATTTAGCACCAAGTTCTTACTGTAGCTGCTGCAAAACTGCACACAAATCTTATTGCAAGTGTAGTACTATTGTTTTTAATGGATTACATTTTATTAGATTTTGAAGAGTGTTCACATCATAAAATGCAGGCAGGAAGTACTGTGTATGTAAAACACATCCACATTAATTATGAAAGCTAGTAAATGAATCATATATTACTGCAAATATATTATGCATTGCTTACATCGCTTTGCCGTCGCATGTTTGCACGATAGAAATAGAAACAAGAAAGAAAGTCTGAAAAAAGAAAACAAAGCCCTAAGAATAAATAATAGCATTAGCAATGGAGGAAAGAAGAAAGAGGAAAAGCACAGAGGGAAGATGTGATACAAGCATTACCTTACTTTTTAAGAAGCCAAACTAACGCCCCTGTGATATTTCAGTACCTGTGCACTGCAAACTCAGGACTCAAAGAGAACTCAAAGGGTGATTTCTCTGACCAAGTTTTGTGTTATTTTGACAGCAGGATCATGTGGCCTATCTTACAGAGCATCACTAGAACTCACAGATCCCACTTATTTTTTCAAAAAAAATGATTTTTCATGCCTGTTTGCAGAGTTTAGCGAAGAGTTGATGAAGTACTGTGTACAGAGAGTGAACTGGCTTTTCAAAATGATGACTTATTTCTTGCCAAATTTGCTTTAAGAAACCACTTCAGTTCTGCGCATGAGACTTCATGTCACTTTGATTTACTATCCAGGATATAAAAGGAGATTGGTTTGGTTATAGTGGAATTTAAAGCAAAATTAAATTTTTCTCCTATAGGAAGAACATTGTGATTTCATACAGCCAAAACACACACATCGTGTCCGTAAAGCACTCACTGTATGCTCTTACATGAGGCAGGGAGGGGAGGCACACCATGAGCCCATGGAGATAATACACATGCGGATCTGCATTCAGCCAAATCACGATGAGATGCAAGGCTGATGATGAATCTTAAAAACTGCCGTGAGGGTGGGGAAAGCACAGTTGGTGGCAGCCCTGAGCTCAGTGCCTGACCCCTCGCACTGGTTTGTACCAGAGCATCAGCTCTGAAGACAGCTGCCTGCAGAGCTAATGTTGGCAAGCTGGGCTTTTCTTCTGGCAGCTTCCTCTCCTAAGCAAGGGGTATTTTCCAGGTCAGTTATCTAACGGTTCACATTCCCCCAAACCTGCTGGACTGCTGTGCTCTCCACTCTTCCAGATGCGAAAGCCGGGCTCTCTGAGCAGGGCAGGGGCTGCATGCCCAGGATTTCTCTTGCAAACAGTGCCACCAGCCTTCCAGGATTTCTCTTGCAAACAGTGCCACCAGCCTTCCTCCTGCCTGTTTCGGAGGGGCCTCTCTGTCGTGCTCCTTGCGCTGGTGTTGGCATCCGGCAGGTCTCACTTGTGTGCCAGGCTCCACACTGTAGCGCTAACTGCAGCAGCAAACACAATGTGCAGTCCTTAGGGGTTTAAAATCTTGTTAGGCTGTGCACGGGCAATGCAATCTACTCTGGCATTGCAAAGGATCCAGTGGATTTTAGGAAGAATTTTATTTTAGGGTCAATTTTGCCACACATATGCTTAATCAAAATTAATCGTTCCACCCCATCCCTGCTTAGCACATACTGTCCAGGGTAAAAATACCACAGCAACAGAGAGGCTGTGGGCTATTAAACCTCACTGAACACTTTCAGCCCCCTTTATCATATATTGAAAGTATCTTTCCATTAAATTACTCATGTTAATTAACTCTATGGAGATGTCTGCTGATTTTTACTAGAGTAAAATCTTTGAAAGGAGGAAACTCAAAATGGGGAGTTCGTGACGAGCTCAGCCCACGTAGGAAGGATACTGAAAGCAGAAACCAGGGCAGGCACGTGCAGTAACTGCAGCAAACTGCACTGTTCAAGAATCTCAGTGTCACACAGCCAAGTGACTAGGGCTGCTCAGGCCCATCATGTACATGAGTAGGTCCCAGAAATATTTGGTGTTTGATGCCAATTCATCATTTACCTCCAGGTCTGAACACCCAAGAATGTTAGTTGAATATTCATTTCTGTTAGACCTCACATCACATCACTGAGATGAAATCATGGAAAAACATCGGTTGGAAGGGATCTCTGGAGGTCTTAAGCCCCTCCTCCACAGAAAGCAGAACTAATTTCAACATCAGATCAAGATAAATTTTATAGTAGTTAATCTGGTAAAGCCATGAATGAATTACACCACACTCCTGCTCCCCAAGTGACTTTCAGTGAGATCTTTATGCTATTTCCCATCAAATTTTGTCTTTGTCCTATGGCTGGATAACCTATTCTAGGGAAGTCTCAGGGATTGTACTGAGAACAGAACTGGATTTTCTAAGCCTACAAAGCTCTTGTTGTCTAACATGCCATTCACCATCCATTCTTAAAAACTCCAACACTGACCTAAGCCACTGTCCTGGAGAAGGACGTAGGCCACTGTGTTTAAATGGTTTGGACTGGCAGCAGACAGCCATGCCTGCCTTCTTTCTGAGAAATAAAAGGAGAATAAGGTGTAATTAAAAACCTAGGAACACTGCAAATGGATGAGGTAAATCAAAATCTTGAGGATGTGTTATTTGCATTTGACAGACCCCTGTCTCCCAAATTTTTCAGTGTCACCCATGCCAGAGAGTGGTTGCACAGCCAACGCCTCACGTTTAGGGATTTGGGTTCCATGCAATGCTATCTGGCTGATGCTGTCATTAACATCTCAAGAGAAACTGCTGTGGCATTGGTGGCAAGCACTGGGTGATGGCTGGCACACCCTGTGCCGGTGAGGTGGCCACATGCCCTCGTCCCTCCTCACCCTGGGTGGCTTCAAGTGCACAGAGTTTAGCTCCCTTCTGTGTTATATTTCTACCACCTTAGAGCCAGGAAGTAAAATACGGCTTTTGGATGACTTCTGCTAGCTCCAGGCAATCTAGAACCTTTGCCAAAGAATTACATAGACGTAGTGTTAAAAAACAGGGTTGTCTCCAAAGTCTTTTAAATAAAGAGGCTGCAGTCAGCACTGTTCCTGGCAGGCAGGCAGGCAGGGAGACTGACCTACCCATCAGGACCCCATTTTGCGACTTACAGCAGCCTGTCAGGAAAGATCGATAGTTGGCATGGCAACAAGCTCATTTCCCAAGAATGGAGCTCCTTTTTATTAAATTTGGCTGTCTATTGATCAGTTCCTGATCCACGTATCAAAACATGACAAGCACTTAATGAATCACAGATTTTTATTGAGTTGAATAAAAAAGAATAATGTCAGGAGGCAGCTGGGAAGTGTTCCCTGCTCACAAGCATGGCATGGACTGCAGTGAGGGGCTGGGGCAGGGATGGAAAAGTGGTATGAATGCAGCTTGCTCTACTGGTGATTTCAGGACAGTGTTTGGAAGACCCTCTGTTCCCATGCATGTTTCTTACAGCAGAAGCCCCATCAGACAGCTTCTGGTGATGGGTGGGATTCTATCCCTGCTCACTGCCCATGGCTCTCAGCTCTGGCTGCAGTGAAGTGACTGATACGGTCAACCCACGCACACCTGGTGAAAACATCTCTCAAGTTCAAATCTTGTGTTAAACTTGGTCTTGCCAAGCTTTCTTTGCATCCTCATTGTGGCCCTAGCCCAGCAGCAGCTCGACCAGTCCTTGCTGCAGCCTGGCATCTCCTCTAACCCATGTCCCCTGCTTGCCAACCCAGGGATCCACACAACTCCTGTTCCCCAGCATCCCTGTCCCAGAGGGCGGGTAGCTCTGGTGTGGTACCAAACCCTTGGCCTTTCCGTGGGAGCCATATAGTCCATCAGGAAGATGATAGGCCTGTTCAAATTGCTTTAGCATACATTTACATGAGAGGTAATAACAACTCCAAAGGCTTCTTCCGGACTATTAAATAATATTCACTTAAAATAGTGTCTGAATTTATACTGAAATGACAGACTATAATAATCCAGTCATAGCCATCCAGCATACAGAGCCGACTGTAGATGCTTAGCAAAATTGCAAGATGTACTTATTACATGATACATTATATGATAGCTAATTTTTTCAGGTCATCTCCTTTGACTGGTCTGATACAGAGAAGTTGTTGTAAGATCTCTCTCTATTCCCCTATGTCAGCTATTTTCAAAGGAGACAAAACACCCTGACCACACACAGGAATATACTAGAGCTTTCAGACAACCAACGATTCTGCAAACTACAATAAAAATTTCAGACAGAAGCTAAAACACCCCAACATATCTCCTGTATACCCTGGAGACAGTTACCACATCAAAACCAATCAATTCACAACAGATCCCACTATTTCAAGCAGCTTCACTTAAGGAAGTTCTTAAAAACTGCCCAAACCTTGCAGTGCATTTGTGTTTATTTGCCTACAGTCATAGCAGTGATCTTACGGCAGGGCGAGGACTTGAAGTCACTGGTGCTCAGTGATGTGCTTGGTGTACCGTGCCCAGCCACATGTACATACACACATCAGAGTGCACTGCTACTGCTCACATTCCTGCAGGACCATCATCCTTTATCATTTAGGGTTGCTGACTTTGCTTGAGCATCAGTTGGAAAGGTCACAAGAAGTCAGATCAGGAAGCAGTGAGCTTTTGAGAACGAGCAATGCCTAGTGAGCAGAGCAGAGCAGCCGTGTGCTGGCTGGGAAGGACAGTGCCCCAGGTCTGCACAGACACTGACATTCTCCTCCTCGACTCAGAGCAAAGGATGAACTTTGTCAATACATTACTCATGTTTTTTCCAGACACTCCAAGACCAGGAAGAAATCAGGTTAAATCAGTAAGTGGACAAGAGCAATTCTCTTAGCTGTCATGCCCCTCCAAGGGTAGTTTTGGAGGAGAAACAAAAGTGCTGCCTCATCCATTTGAGAGCTTATCAACCCCTGCCAACATTTGCATAGGACGAGCAAGTCCCTATCTGTTTTCCATTTCAGACTGTGCTCCCAGCCCTGCATGTTCCCTTCCTGAGAATATTCAGCCCAGACAAAGCTACCTAAGTGTCCTGAACACCTGAACACACCAAAAGGCAAACACTGCAAGTCCTCTCTGGAGAACAAATTCCAAACCCATCATCATTTGGGGTTGGGGGGGGGGGGAGGCAAAGCCCCCAGGAGCTGGGGCCAGCCTCATCCCAGCCACCAAGCTGAATTTCAAGCAAACCAGGTCAGTGACACCCGGGCGGAGAGTTAACAAGCATACAAGCAGCTGGTAAATTTCCTAAGGAAAGTGGTGGTTTGTGTGTTTGTGAGAATGAGCCATGTGCCACTTTGAGCTGCTTTGGCAGGAACAGTGGGATTTCAACCGATCTGTGCACTCCTCTCTGCCAGGGCTGGGAAAAGCCGATCAACCCCAGCACTGAGCGTCCTCCCCTTCCCCTTCCTAGGGCAACTAATTGTGGGGACAGGAAAGCAGACCGCAGGGACTAACAGTCTGATCTTGTGTGAGGGTTTAATTTAAGTTAGAAATAACATCTCTCTTTCTCCTATAGATCATCTTAGGATTTTGAAAGGGCAGTCACGCAACTTCCCCCGGCAGTTATGGCAGAACCGCGCTCGAAAATGAATGGAGCTCGTGGAAGCATTCAGGGGCTAACAATCAGATTTATAATTAGGCCTAAAAAGGGAAGAACACTGAATAAAAGCAGCACAGCCAATTTTAGTAGAAAAGGAAGTTCTGGATGGAATTCATTGGGGTAGGGCACTGAAGTGGAAATGGAAAGTGTTCAAAGATAAATGAGTTTAGGCCTAAGAGTTTGCTTGACATCTAGAAAATGTACGAGGAACACAGTGTCAAGAAAAGCTAAAGTGAATAACAAAGAAACACAAGAAGTGAGAGAAGAGAGGAAAGAGCCACAAAACTTTGGTACAACAAAGAGTTGCAATTATAGAGGGAAATGTAATGAAGTGTAAAAAATCATAATGAAAGCAAAGATGGAGAGTGAAAGGATGATTGCATATTTGCTTAATGCACATCGGAGAAGTGTCAAAGACATGGGGAACAAGAGGTCACTAAATGAGAAAATAAAGCCTCAGAGGAAAGGCAGTGAATTTATTGCTTTAAATACAGATTTATTTGCCCAGGATTTACCACTTGAGGGCCAAGGACAGACACAAGCAACGGAAATGTTTCCCTAAAGAGGCAAGATTTCTGGAGGAAACCGAGCTCTTCCCTTAGACAGCCAGTAGTACAGTTCAGTCTGGCACAGCAGCAAACAGCTGGGGGTAACTGGGCTGCACATGGGGGGATTTAATGGGGTCTTGAAAATAGAGGGAAACCTCAGCCTGACTGTGTATAACATCCCCCAGGTACTTGGGAATCAATATTTGTTTTCCCATAGACTTTACTCTCACAACAAACGCTGCCTCAAAGTGGCTCAGATTTGCAAGTTATCTGCATCAGAGATAGGGTTCCCCTCTTCCTCCCTCCATCCCACCCACCCTCCTTGGATACAACCAGGACCCGAAATACCCACCCCATCCAGCTGGAACTTCACAATGCCCTTGCTGCATGGAAATAAGTCAGTGCAAGATGTTCTTAGTAGGTTCGGAGCAGCAGGACAAAGTGTGGTGGAAATCATCCCGGGTGGGTGTCTGGGGTGGGTGGGAGCAGCATTTGTGGCCCCAGCTGGGGTTTTTGCACCCGGCTGCTCTGTGGCCAGCAAAGGGCAAACTTATGGTTTCCCAGCTGCAGGGAAAAGTGAGCTTCACTAGTGAATGTGAAATACAGACAAAATATTATCTGAGAGTATATCCCTTTCCCAGCACAAGGCACAGCTGTGGCTCTTCATTCACAAGTCTATCACTGGTTGCTGACTCAAGCCAAAAACACAACCCACCTCTTTCTGTAGTGTTGTTGCCAACAGTCCTCTCCCATACCCAGAGGCTCAGAGAGCCTCAGGTACCATTTTGTGCCCTGCGATGGGGAATGCCCTCACTAAGGGCACAGGCGGGGGTTCTGCTTTGCAGGGGACCACACTGAGGGAAGGCGCCAGCACTCTGCCAGCTCCCAAAATCACAGCATGGGACGTTAAGCAGATGCTAATGGGGAACATAGCTTAGACCAGTCTATCTGCAGCACTGAGAAGCACTAGATGGGACATGAGGCCATTGGCAGAGATGAATCCTCACCTCAACAAGTATCCCAGCAGTGGA
Source organism: Oxyura jamaicensis (assembly GCF_011077185.1). Lineage (NCBI taxonomy): Eukaryota > Metazoa > Chordata > Aves > Anseriformes > Anatidae > Oxyura > Oxyura jamaicensis. The sequence continues at coordinate 7,231,192 of NC_048896.1, forward strand.
AGCCTGTGTCAGTGCTGGATCACACCAGTGGAAGTCTCAGGATCCTGAAGAAAGTCCCTGGGCTGTCTCAAACCCCCCTTTCCCTCTGCACCTATGAGGCTCAGCACCACCTCAGCAGCAGCAGAAGCTGACAGCTCACAGCTGCCCAGGAAACCTATGGAGAAAGCAAAAGGGAGAAGAATGAGGCTGCCGATGTATTTTCCCTCAAAATCTGTATAAACAGCAGAGTGATGCCCTGGGAGCGAGTTCCTACTGGTGCATTTATCAACTCAGCGATATCTAGACAATTAGTTGTTTTCTCTAATTTAGGACTAATTTTGTCCCACCAGTTTAAATTAAAGCCCCCAATAGGATAATTTCCTTGCAATCTTAATTTTGTTACAAGCGTTTCATTAATCCAATCATAACTTCTATAATATTGTTTGGCAGCTGATTGAGACTACAGTAACCACAGGGGTTCGGGTGCATTGTCTCATTTATTATAAAAAAAAAAAAAAAAAAAAAAAAAAAAAAAAAGTGAAATGACTCCAATTAAAAATTCTTTTAGTACTGTCTAATATGTGAAACTCCCCAAAGTCAGCCCAGGAGCATCATAATTCTATCCACGCAGCGTGACTGTGGGTGACAGCAGAAGCTACATTCTAATGTCAACTGTATATAAGTGTCTGTCTGTCTTGCTGTCTATGGCAATAACATATTTAAAGAGAAATGCCAAGGTGGCTGAATGCCATTCACATTTGAAAATATTTGTCTATGGCTTTGGGGAATTTTCTCCAGAGGATTTTGGATTTCCTCCACAGGTCTCCTTCAGCTCCCCGAAGTCATATATTCAAAGCATCCCAGGCCATAATGCAAATACTCAGCACACGGCAATTCCCTGTGGATCCCATATTCATAGCAAGAAATGGGAGAGAGAGGAATCTGATGCAGGAAAGATCTTGTGGCAGTAATTTCTAATCACACACAGTGTTGTCGGCAGCATGAACTTCAGCTTGGAGATGTGCTGATTTGAGGAAACTAATAATAATAATAAAGAATTGGGGATTTTAAAGTGAAATCAAGTCTTAAAAACTGCACTTTTTTCAAGTCACACACAATCATTCCTGACAGAAGTTTTCCAGATGCATTGAAGTATAGAAGGGAAGTGACAGAAAGCCCTTGAAATAAACACAACAAAGGAGTCAAAAGAAAATCAACATTAATCTAGGCCATATAATAGAAATAATATACCCAATAAGATCATTTCCTCTTCTCCTCAATGAACAAGAGCCCACAAGAATGGAGGGACAGCTTCACTTCGCAACCTGGACCAAACCTAAAAGGTTCAGAATAACCCAGAGATGAACCCCAGCACCTGATTTCTCCTGGATGAAGCCCTGTGGTGACTGCCACACTCTCTTAGAGCAGGAGCACAGCATCAGGCTGGATGTTGAGCAAGTGCCCAGATAAGAAAATACAACTCATTTTTGGGCCAGCCCCATGCCACAGTGCCAGGACAGAGGATGGGGAATTTGGGGCCATGCCACTGCCCAGGCTCAGAAGCTTCAAAGGCAGTGGGACATGGGATGGAGAGGGGATCGGCCAATTGGCCCTGCTCCATCCTCAGCAAGGGCATGTGAAGTATCCAGATAGAAAATGGCGTGTACACGGGTGCTTTCCATCCCACTTAAGGGTGAGTCAAGATCCAGAAATTGCCCCAAAACGACTGTAAACAAAGAATTTCCTTTGGGGACTGCCAAGTTTCTCCCTTTTGGCAGAGGTAGGAGAACAGTAAAACAAGAATTGTCGGGGACACCTGCCAGTTATCTCACAACACAGGTGTTCTTCCCACCTAAAAAAAAAAAAAAAAAAAAGTGAAGCACAGCATGTTTCAAACCCTTTTTCCCTTAGTTCCTCAAGACACCACCGGAAAGCAAGAAGAAGCAAGAAAACCAAAGCAGCTCCTACCATCTTTTGCTATTTAATAAATCTGCTCCTGCTAAGCAACCAGTCTGGCAAATCTGTTTTTTCTCATCAAAAACCAATTCTGTCACGATACACGGGAGGTGCAGTGGGAGCATCAGTCGTGTCCCTGCGCACTTCCCCCATGGCCATCCTGACTGTGCTCAAGGGAAGGGAAAATCAACACTCATCACTCCATGCTGGCACGTCCCAGTGTCATATGGAGGATGGTTTGCAGAGAGCAAGTGGTAGTGTCGTAATGCTGAGCAGGTAAACTCAGAAATTATGTTTTTTTCCTCCTTAAAATCATGATTTTCTCCCGTCTTTGTTTCTGTAAAATTTCTACACCAAGGTTACAAGTCTGTCTTGCTCAGAAGCAAACTTTGGCCTTCTGGGAGGGCCAGGAGGGGTTGGTTGCTTTTAAACAGTGACACCTTTTCTTTTTCTTTCTACCCAAACAACCTAGGCAGATCTCTCATTTTATCATTACAGCTCTTCCTTTTGTGTCCTGACCTAAAAGGAATTAACTTCTGCCCAACTTGAAAATAACAGGAGCAGGCAGCGAGGCCTGTACTGATAACTATGGGTTTAGAGGCTTCACGCTACAGTTTCCATACATCTCAGCTGACGAGATGCACTGAGCTGCACGGGGCCATGCAGCTTTGCTGGAGGAGGACCTAGGTGCTGATGGAGGCAGCAGAGCTGGCAATGCAGGGTCAGAGCAGTTCAGCCCCTCATTCACAGGGACTCTGTCCCGGTGTTGCACTCCAGCCCTAGCCCTTGTGGAAATTAGTCTTTGCATGGATACATATAAATAAATCCAGGACACTGCTTGCGTAACACTAACGTTTTGCAGTATCTGGCATTTGCCGCTAGTTGAAGGCAAAGCAAACCATGCTTCAGTGGAGCATAAAATTGCTTTCCTTTGGAACAAGCAGGGCATTGTAGTAATAGGCAAAACTGTACATTGTGTTAACGGCTGTATTTTCACATTATTGATTTACATTGTGTAATGCCATGCAAGACCTGCTTTCAATGATACATGCATCTGTCATATCACAAGAACTGCAAAAGAGCTAGGCTGGAGGCTGCTAGGAAAACGAAGTGCTGAGGATCCCGGGGCACATTCACATCCATGCGCCCATCACGTGGAGGTGATGATTAGGGGGATGTTGTGGTAATGAGCAGGTCCCAAGTGTGCGCTATGTAAATCAAGGCTGCCTGGGTCAGCTTTGGCTTACTGCGCACATCCAACTTTTTCAGCCTGCTTGCTCTTCTGACAAGGAGAGTGTATGTAAATGGCTTCCCCTGGCAGCTTCCTCAGTTAATGTTTCAAGGCATCCAAGATGGATGTGTTGCATTTTTTTTTCTCTCCTTCCCAACCTTTTTCTGCTGGTGCCAGATCTGTGTGGCCCTAGCATGGGGCTCTCCATGAGGATCCCCATCCCCTGGGTGAAAGCAAGCAGAGCAGTATAAAAGAGCCACTGAAGATGAAATTGGTGAGGCTTTCTATGGGAAAGGTAACCATTAAACACACCTCAGAACAGGAAGACAAATATTCTGCTGATATAGCATTCTGAATCTAAGCAAATTTATCTGAAATATACAATCATGCAGTGTTACTATCAAAATTTTATTTTTAAAAATAGTCACTAATTAATGCAAAGTTTTGTTTTATATCATCTAGTGCGATGATAAATTAGATAAGCTACATTTACTGATCTATAAAATCTGAACTCATTGTTTGCTTTGGCTTCGGGTGCTACATATTACACCAAGCAACACTGAAACAGTGTTTTTCTTACCTTTTATTTGGTTATTTCTAAAAGGATTAAATTGTTTCACTTTTTAGAAAGAAAGGACAGCTCTGGACCCAGCTCATCAGACCAAGAGTTAGGCAATCAGCCTCCAACTCCTTCCTCAGCTACCGACTTCCTGGCCTCAGGTAGGTCACTGTGTTAGTGCATCATTCCCTCCAGCTGCAAAAGGTCCCAGCTCTGTCCTGGAGGATGCTGTGAGCAGCAGTACCGGAGAAGGGCTCAGCCACCCATAGCCTGCAGAAGGCTATGGGACACCAGGACAGACAGACTGCCCTTAAAACAAATATCATTTAAATATTTGTACAGAATGTGTCAGATTTAATAATCAGAGGGGTTTCTTGTCCTTTTTTTTTTTTTTTTTTTTTTTTTTGTCAGCAGGCAGTGACATTTGTGTTTTATAGCTCTGTCTTTTGTTTTTACACACAGCAGGCTGGAAACTGTGGGGAAAAAAGCATGTAACATTGAATGTAACATTGAGTTACATGTAGTTACTCCTAAATTGATTGTAATCTCTCTTCTTAACGTGCTGCCCCTGACTGAGTTTATAAACACAGCATCTGCAGATGGTCTTTCTTTAGCAAAAAACTTAGATATCCCCTGAGATGAATTCCCAACAGGAAGATTTTAATGGAATATTTGAATATTGATCTAGATATGAGCTCCTTTCTTCTATGTTTCTAGACCTGTGGCCATGTCTCAGGTGGAGACTGTGGTGTGCCCCAACACTCCCAGCCACACTTCAGTCCTCACAGTGACATGCCATAACTTTGGACATCAGCACAAACCTGCTGCATTGGATCCAAAAGGGGGAGAAATTATTTTGGAAGGTGGCTTTTTTACCCCAGCTGCAACATAGAAACATGGTAGAAGCTCGGGCCACCGCACTGCCTGCCTCCTGCCTGTCCCTGCACTCATATCTGTCACACACTGAGATGGAAACCTGGGGTTAACGTGGCAGTTCTCCTTTTCAGTTCACCTTTAACTGTAGATTACTTGTATGTGTGCTGGTGGTTCTCCCTTACAAATCTCATTTTTTACTCTTTCCCAGCCTTAGTCTTCTCTTTGTTTCAGTTGAAGAACTGGGGGATATTTTACCAAATTGTGTCATATGGTTTGAGATGAAATCCAAGAAATGGCATAATCTTAGTTTTTACTGCCATAAACAGAGAGAAACAATCTAAACTAAGGAAAGTTTTTGGTTGTATCATTGTTGTTTTCTTTGGTAAGTGCCCTAGTACATTTACGTTAATTTATTTTGAGCCTGCCCTATTCTCTAGGCCTGCGAACGATTAACTGCCAAAACTTTATCATTGTGTGTTGTTTTAAATATCATTGTGTGTTGTTTTAAATGTTGGTTGTGTCACCAGCAGCTAACAGAAGTGATAAAACTCTGAACTTGGGTCTTGGAAGGTAAAAGTCTTTTCAGTTTGTCTTTAAATATTCAGATAAATCCCGTTAGCTTTCTCCACACCATCAAAGTATTTGGGTAGCATAAAGCTGCTGAATACATAAAACTGTATCTAAACACCTTGTAAATCCCTACACAGAGCTGTTGCTGACACTACTTTTAACCCTAGGAAAATATTTCACCAATTACTGATCAAATACAATACAGCTGAATTTTACCACCAGCACATCATTTTGATAATGGGTATGGAAATTATCTATTCAATAGCTATTCAGAAATAACTTAGAAAGATTGGTTTTCAGATACTTCTGAGAATCCTAGAATAATCCCCTATAATCACCGTGGTGAGAATCCACCAACATTTTTCCCTTTGAAAAAAACTTGTCTGGGGCTAGAGCGTTGGTGGTCTCTGCCTGTCCTCCGAGGGACGTGTTCAAACAATATCTCTGAAATTGTGATTGCTTTGCTGGCAGAGGACAGAGGGTTTCGTGCACTGACATGAGTCAGTCAAGGAAGTCTGCCAGCAAGGGCAGGGACCCCAGTGCTCCCAATCAGCTTGGCTACTCAGGTGCACCTCTGCAACCCCATGATAGAAATTTTCTTCCTCTCCCACAATGCAAACCTGCATCATTTTCCATCTGGAATCAGGAAGAATAAAACTGAAACAAGCAAAATAAAGTACTCCAAATAAGCAATAATGACACTGTGCACTTCTCTGTTACTCTGTGCCAGCTGCTAAATGAGATCCAGGAATGTTTTGAAATGCTTTGTGCTTGATTTTTCTTGCTTCTTTTGATGAGACCGAAAGGATTTATTCCTTCTTCATTTTGGTAAGATGCTATTTTCTGGTTTACCTCACTGATTTCATAGGTATAAAACTTAGTCTTTCCTGCCTTGCTACAGGAGATACAGCGGGGGCTGCTGTACAAGAAACACTTTCCCCCTCCAACATGTTACTTGTTCACTGGACATAAGTGGAAAAAAAAAAAAAAAGAAACTTCAAATATTTTTAAAGCTTTCCCCTCCTCTCCAGCAACTCAGCTTTTGCTCCCTATGCCTTTATGCTGCTTTAAAATAATAATCATAATAAAAACAATTTGAACTTGCAGTCTTCATCCAACAGGTTTCCATTCACAAGCAAGTTCACAGAAGGCAGAAAGCAGCCACGAGAGCACTTGTGTGAACAAGTGTGACAGACTCCCTGCACTAACTGGCCCCAAATCTCTGTAAATAGGGCAAAGTCAAAACACCAGTCTCTGATTCACAAGCAAAATAATTTCCTGGTGGCTTGAAGAGTAAATCACACACCAAAAATGCTCATAAACAGAATACCAAATCCCCAGTGATCTGTGGAGAAACCTGACAGCAGCCCCCTACCATCATAAACAGCTAGCCCAGTCTACCCACATGTTGCTCAAAGCCAAGAAAGCAGCAAATTTGGGTGCATAGTCTACTTCCTATAAGCAGTTATTGAAGCTCTATGGCAACATGAGCAGGATTGTTTTGAGGGGTGGAAAGGGCACAAAGTCACACAAAGCCAAGGGAGGTGGCACTGGTGCTGCACTTTCCACTCTACCTGCTGGGCCAGGTATTCAACAGCAGGAAAAATGGGCTGTGAAGGACGTAAAGACACCCAAATGTCACAGGTTCTCTTCCTCAGGAGGCAGGATGGACTTCAACAGCAGCAGCACTGGAAATCCCCAGGCAGCATCTGTAACCACGCTCCTAGCTGGGACATACGGTGGCCTCCAAGACCCACCAGCCCCAGAACAGTGAGGAGCAGCTGGGTAGCACTCAGGGCAGCCCTGCTGTAGGTTTTTACATTGCTTTAACTTCCACAGCAGATTATTGGCCTTTCCAGTCTGGTATTTAACAATCCCCATTCATCCCCACTTCTCCCTTCCTTCCACTTCATTCCCTTTCTGGCTCTGCAATGAGGGCACATATTTCTCTAGAACAAAGCATTATCATCCTAATTACAGTTTCCTGGTGTTTTCTTCACTTTTACCATTTTATTAAAAACAATTAGCTGAGAAGAACCATCTTTTTTAATCTCTATCCTATTGTTCTAATCTCTTCCTGAATCTGGGGAGGTCTTTTCAGAGGCTATTTTATTCATAATTACATGTGTTGGAACAACTGCTCAAAAAGTGAGCCCAGAGAAAATTCTGTTAATACTTTCCTAGCAGGATTGATCCTGCTGCCTCTGAAGTATGTAATGCTAAGAATTTAATAAAATGTATTTGAAAATATTAGCTTTTTTTCAACAGTCTGTGTAAATGACAGATACAACCTAAAGTATTGACAATGACTTGGAGCTGCAGTGAAATCTGGACCAAAGACTTTTGTCTCACTGCCATACTTGTCTTCCCCAGCTCCTTCAAAGGGTCTGGCTGCTGGCAGGTACGGCAGGGAGGATAACACAACAAGGGATGCAGTTTTTACAAGACAAAGATCTCAGTCCCATCCATTCACACCCCAAACCTGCAGGACTTTGTTACTAGTGTAACCTGAAGGAAGGCTGGCCCCATGGCCTAGCCTGGTGCTGATGCTGCAAGCCCCCTTTAAACACAGACAACCCTAGCTTGAAAGATGCCTGCTGGATTTTTATTTTAATATAAAAAATATTCTGAAGCTTTCTCCCCCCTAATTTTGTGTTTATCCTATAAGCCTTTATTTAAAATAGTACACTCAGAACACCACAATTTTCCATTTGAAAGAGTTCTCCCTCCCCTCCCCACACATACACTGGGGGAAACTTTAAAATGTATCATATTCAGTCAATTGGCTCTTCAGGTTTTTCCAAGCTTCCCCTCCACCACCTTTGTTAATTACCTGCCATTTGAACAAGGGTCTTCTCCAGCCTTGATCCTGCCGTGAAATCATGATGCTATATTTGTCTTCCTAACATCAAAGTCATTTCCATGGTCACCAACTGTGATGTCATAAACACATTTTTAATGGCTTGTTTACAGCAGGGAACAGAAGGAGAGAGTAAATTATGGGTGGAAGGAAACTCTTATCGATACACAACAGTTTTGAGCACAACTGTGAGGCTGAAGGATGAAGAAAACTTGCGACCAGAAAAAAAAAAAATAAAAATAAAAAAAAAATAAAAATTCTTGAAGTAGCTTTTGTTCTGAAGCTCATTCCAGTACAAAAAAAAAAAAAAAATAAAATAAAAAAAAAAATCAATCAATTTTTAAGTTACCAGTGAACAAGAAATCCCAATGGATTACATCAGTCAGTCCAGAGTTGTGGGAAGTGATTTCTAAGCCTGACAAATCCATGCCACAATCCATCCAATTTGCTATATAAATGAACACATACAACACATCCAGAGCAACTGCTCCTACAGAAGTACTTGGGCAGTGGGTTCTAGGCATTATTGACTCATACACTTTTACTTGTCTCAGGTCACAACAAGGATCAGACGTTTCTTGAGAGACACTTCAGTTGAATCAGAAATATTTTTTTTTGGCCAGTGATGGCCATACCACTACACAGAGACACCCTAACAGAAATCCACCAACTAGTCCCTGGTTTGACCTCCACTGATACCACTTGCTCATGATCTGCCTTTTTTGGTTCCCAGTAGCTCAAAGTTAGCATCAGCTGTTGGTTTCCAGCATCCCCCCAAGGCAACCCTATTCAGGTGCTGCCCATTCTCAGTAAATTAATGGGTGGACCCAGACATGTTCCATGTTGGAGGCCGGCTAAAGCAGGGCCCAGTACAGCACCTCTTGTCCCACCCCAGGGCAGAAATTAACTCCTTTAGACCTAGCCTGCTGAAGCTCAAAGAGGGTGGTGAAACCTAGTCATATACAGTTTCTCTCAGAAGCAATGCAGATGTTTCCTATGGTTGCCAGAGACCAACTGCTGGTTCAGGCATTAGTCAAACATCATTTTCTCAGGTGACAGAACACTGATGGGGAAATGAACACCCCACATCCATCCTGGAGGTCATTTTTATGGAGGGCCCAGGTAGATGATCCAGATAGCCCTGGGAGACGCCTGGCAGACAGAACTCACTGTGGCCAGCCAAGGAAAACAGCACTGACCAAAGCTCTTCTATGCTGGGTAACACAAAGCCTTGCCATAACCTTCTCTGGGGACTTCAGGAATGGACAGTGAAGGGCTGACACACTTCTAAGTCAGCAGAGGAGCTGCAGCAGTCTCTGCTAGGAAAGGGTCTCCCAAACTGGGGTTCTGATCAGCTCCAAGGGATTCCTGCTCACAAGGCCACCAGGGCCAGCCAGCCCAGTGGTACCCCTGGGAGTGCTGGACTCCCTTCACATCCAGGCTCTTCCAGGCAAAATCCTCAAGTAAAGCTCACCATGGAGCCTACAGGAGGAAACACTGGGACTGTTCAAAGCCATGCAGCCATCCTGGCGCTTGGCTGCCTTATATACATCACAGCAAGGCATTCCTGTACATATGCTCCAAAGAGATTATGTCCCTCCCCTACCCAAAGAACACACGGGGAGGGAGAGGAGGGGGATGACTCACTGGATGATGAAATTCTTTAATTCTTCTAATGGGATGAGGATTTATGTAGCTCCTTCCCTGCTCCAATACAAGGGGTTCCCCAGTAGGAGATCCTATTGTATATCACATATTAGCAAGGGTACATCTTTCAGCCTGCTCTTTTGCAGAGCAAGCGCAGTCCCTGGCACACAGGAGCTGGGATTTCACACACCCAACTCATCACCAAGGCTCAAAATAAGTGAGCCACCATTTTGCTGCAGTCCCACAGCAGGAATAAAATGGTGGCATAGATGAAAACTGCCAGATCAAACACGAGCCAGTTGTCAGTCACCACCTGCAGCTCTTCCCCGCCTTACATGTAACACTGAATTCATAATCAGGTTAACATTTGATTTCTGGGTGTTTAAACAAAACAAAACACACACATGCACACAAAAGGAAAAACATAAGGACAAGAAGAGAAAAGAAATACAGTAGCAGATGATTAATGTTGCAGCCATGATCTACCAAGATACAAACTACCAATGTTAGTACTAATGTTTCTCCCACAAAATGTGAATGCCCCAGCTTTAGTGCTTAACAGCAGAGGCAACTGGCTCACTGAAGGGCACCACCACCAACCAACTGCACACACATCTGACATGCAAAGGGCTTAGTCCCTTTTGTCAGCCACTAGAGCATTTCTCATAAGAAACTGGAAAAGTCAAGAGTGTTCATTTAATTGCTCCTAACCAGGCTTCCCAGCCCCCCCTTCCCACATTACACCAATTTTGTGCTGGAGAACGTGGACATGTCAGTACACACTGCTGGAGGATGGCAAGAAGCCAGGCAAGCACAGGGCTTCCAGGAAGGACACTTACCTATGGGCAGATCAGACTCAAGAATTTGCATTTTTTTTTTTTGGATTTGCACGATTCTCCTGCCCGCTGGTGTCAGTGGGAGATCAGAGCTGCTTTCTGGGGAGCACAGCATGCCTCAAAACACACATATGCACAATGAGTTTACCTTACAACAGAGCCTGAGCACTACAACAGGACCAGGACAGACATACAACCACCACGCTTAATGAGGGACCAGCAACAAGATGAAATTAATTTCTGCTCATGTACAATCCTGCTCTGTATTCAGCTTTAAGCTTAGACAATATTTCAATATTCTATTTAAAAAATAAAAAAAATAAAAAAAGGAAAGAAAAAGAAAAAGAAAAAAGTGAATTATTGTAAATAGCTCTTAATTTTTTAAGTTAAAATGAAACAGTGTATTAGCTAACAGCAATTCTTCCCAACAGCATAGATTACCTTTAAAACGAAAACATATACTCTCTTTTCAGAGCACAGAACACTTAAAATGCTTTATTTATTCCTGTCAGGGACACTGACTGGGACAAAACATTTCTCAACTTACACTTTTGAACTAGTCTGATTTGTACATATTGTAGGTTTGCTATATTCTGCTCTCCATCCCAGGAGGGATATCCATCTATCCCAGGAGGAGGTTATCAGTTGTTAGGCATCACCCACAGGTGAAAACAATTGCTCAGGTTGGGCTTCTGCTTCCAAATGCTATGATGACTTGAGGAAAAGGATGCTACTGTGTTAAAGTATTTCACAGCAAAATGTTAGAAATAATGCTTTGGAGCATTCAGTTTACTAAATAGGACGTTTAGTTTAATGAGGAGAGGCCAAAGTGTCTGTAGAGTATCACACTGGAAGTAAGAAGGGATGAATAAACAACTCCTGTATATTGAGCAGCATTGCCAAAGGCCTAGACAGCCTGGGAGAGTGATCAGAGGGGGAAAACTCAGTGGCAAAACAAAATCCCTCCGATCTCAAAGGCAGAAGGATCAACCCCTGAGTTATTAAATTAATAGGAACTGTGAGGGAAAATATTGAATGTCTTTGCTTTGGCTCACTGTGTTTTTCTGAAAGGGCTGCAAAAGGAAATTTGTTGGGGGAAACAGTTTATGTTACTCCTGGAGGTGGCCATCTGGGATGTGGAGATTAGTGTTTGAGATTTCTATTATCTGAAACTCCACTGGCAGAGTCCATAAAAAAGAGTGTATAAATTCTGTAGCGGGGTTTAAGTAAAACTATTTTATCTGGGGACTAAGAAATATGTGTAATTACTGTCAGTGGATAATGCTTTCTCACTGCCATTCACCAAAATTGGTTTACCAGATATTATTCCTAAGAGGTATAATTAAAATCAACATAAAATCCAGAACAGAGTGAAAATAAAACATTAGGAAATAATGTCTTTACAATTACTAGACCAAGCAGTGCTCTGCACTGCAGTACAAGCATAATCACTCTCTGGCTAGCAGTGTTTGTTTTCTCTGTACAGAGACGCTTCAGACTCCCAGGCTTCTCAGACAAGCTTCTACTTCGCAGCCTGTTGTAAGGACACAGTTATTTAATAATGCTCCATATTAAACCCCTGCTCTGAAAAGCAAATTAAAGTGAGAGAAGTTTATTGAATGCAGTTGCTGCAGCGTTTCAATGCCATGTTTGTCCTCTGTGTTGTTTGCTGAATTCCCACTGACAGCAGATGGGAAACCTCCATGGTTTTTAGGCAGGTTTGGATCCAGGCTGATGTCCCTGTCATGAACTCTTGCCCTGACAAAATGTCCACAGATGTCAATGGGACTTGTGCCAGTGGAAAAATGAATGCTGAATCCCACACCGAGTAGCAGGAGGGGCATTTCGGAGCCAGGTACTCTCACCAGATGTTTAATCCTGTTTTATCTTCCTATGGAAGACATTACCTGATGTTAGATGCCACCTCTCATTATGAATGTCTGGCCATCCTTGTTAATGAAAGACTTTGTTTCCTTTTTGCAGATGTTATTAAGCAAAGAACAAACTGATTGTCTAAATTGATTAAGCAGATTCATTCCAGTGAAAAATTTATTATTTGCCTAGTTCATTTCATCAAATCAATTCAGAGGAAAAAGTCTCAGTGAATTAAACTAATCATAAATATATATTTTAAAAGCCAGCCGTCACTGGCAGGATAGAGTTAGTGCAGTCAATCACTAGGACAATGACTGAATTTTAAAGCAGGATCTTGCACTGATTCTCAGAGCCTTCTTTACCTTTTATTTCAGAAAACTGGTGTTTGGGGGCCAATTCCAACCTATATTTACTTCTCTGTATTCTCATTAAACTTCTGTGGGTGCCTAGGAGTCATATTCAGTGAAAAAAGAAACATAATATTCAACTGGCATTTCCTATAAAATGGCAGTCATACAGTAATTAGAAAGATAACTCTGATAGGTTAATAAGAATTTCTTAATGCTTCGGTGTAAGCTCTTGAAAAACACACATTTTAAAAATAAAATGTCACTCATTTATTAGACTTAACACACATTCATTAAGCTCAGTCGCATCACATTCAGAGAAGGTTTTCTGTCTAATCTTGTACAGGACACAGATGGAAAAGTCAGACCGAAATGCTAATATTCAATTCAGTTAAAAAGAAAGATCAGCCATTGCATTTATATTTCTCCAGAAAATTACAGAGAGGGTTTGGGCTTTTGGTGAATGCATATGTGCATGCAGACATACACACACACATATATATATTTTTTTCTGCTAAGATAACTTTAAAATCATTGTCCAAGAAAAATCTTCTGTTATTTTCTTGACCTTTGCAAATCTCTTTGCCACAGATTGCTAAAAAGCACCCAGATGACACTTAAAAGTTGATCTAACTCTAACTAAATTCTCCACCTTTTGCCTTTCATATCGTTTGACCTCAGAGGTGCAGCAGGCGTCACTGCTAGGATCTTCTCATTGTGGCCATAACTCCTGCACAACGAGCAAGGGTAAAGCAAACATGTTATGAGTATGGGTGCATGGTGCAGCCCAGAGACACCTCAGCCACACTTCCATCTCAGGCTCAGGTTAGCAGTTCAGAATAACATTTTCCTACCTAATGCTCATACCCAGTCCTGTAGCCCTTTGATGATGCTGGTTTCAAGGAACTCTAAATTGCCCTGCCTTATGTTGAACTTCCCAAGAGTGATTTGGTTGGCACCCCTGGTTCAACACATGGGCACACATGCATGAGAAAACACTTGAGAACAATTACATCTCACTGAGCTCCTCTTCCTTTTCTTTAAAAGCCAGGGGAACTTTCGCTGCTGCCTGACCTCGTGGGGCGGGTGTTCAGCAGTGCAGCTGTCATCTCAGCCCCCATGCTTGCTGTCAGATAGACGTCAGGATCTTAAAAGAAAAAAGATAGTACAACGGTGTAGTGTGAGAGCAAAAGATATAAACACTGTGGCATGAATGGTAATGTAATTGCACATAGCACAGGCAAAGCAGAAAATCTCAAAAAGCTTAATCCTAAGACTGTAAAAAACAAACTCCTGTGTGGATGCATTACAGAAGGGATGTAGTGCTTTCAAAGATGCAGAAATGACAGCTCTGAAGATTTTGTCCCTGCCTTTCCCAGGGGGTTTGTCCCCAGTCCCCACCCTGCCAGGGCAGGGAGCAGCATCCACACATCACTAGCATTGTCCCCCTGCTTGGCTCTGTGCAGAGCAAATCCTCTGCTGCAAAAAGCAGTGGCCAAGGGCTGAAGCTGCCCCAGTGAGGCTGTAACCCATCAGGCTCTGATTCACTGCAGGGCTCCCCACCGCAGCACAGGGACAGTCAAGAGGGACAGCACCCAGCCAGCATTGCCCACTGATGCACGCCTAACAATGTGCTGCATTCATCAGGCTCTTCTCCAGATAAGCAGGTGTTTTGATTAGGAACTTTGAAAAGAAAGCAAGCAATGACAGATGAGAAGAAAACTCCACCAACGCTCCCAGTAACAGAAGTTTCCTTCAAAACCCTTGTCTGCTACATCTTGATAAACGCCCGCAGTATATATTTACACTGTCACTTTCAAGTGTTTTCCTCATCTTGTACTGAGCTTGTCTGTAATGTCTGGTTAATGGCACCTTGTATGCTGCTGTGCTCTCGCTGTGCACAGGGACTAGCGCCCACCCGTGCTAACAGATGCACCCAGCAAGGAGCACACAGCTCGGCTGCCACTCCCACACTAAAAGGCACCTTCCCTCCATCTAGGGTGGGAATTACCTGGGAACATGTTTTTCCATCACCCTTCTTTTATTCCCTCATGTTTCTACCCCAGGGGTAGAAACTGGAGAAAATCAAAGCCCATGTGCTGGGGTCTGTGTCCAGGTTGGGGAAGTCTGGGAACTGTCCCAAAGAGGGCAGCACTCAAGGGGCCAAGAACCCTGCCCTGCATCCCTCTCCTATGTGAGAAACTCAGCATTCATTTGAAAGCAAAAGCATGTTTTCAACTCCTATAGCCGTGGGAGGAAAGCTTGGAAACAAGTGGTTTAAAGCTCCTGCCTTTGATAGATTTTTTTTTTTTTTTAACCTATTCCCACAATGTTGCAAGGCCTGACTTGTGATTTCAAGAGTAATATCAATTAATCCTGGGATCAGCCATGGAAGCACAGCATCTCCGATTTATGGGTTCAGAGCTAGCAGTGGGACAGGGACAGACAGAAGTGAGAGCCTCATCTCCTCAAGAAACCAGACTGAAATATACCATGTTGAGAGACACCCCATGACCAGAGGAGGTGGCAACATCAGAAGCATGTGCCCTTTCTCAGAGCAAACCCCAAGATTCCCTGGAGCCTGCCTGCATTTCAGGTAATGCCCATGGACACTTGCAGACCTGGGGAGCCTGGTGAATCCCAAGGCTTGCCACTGCTGGCAGACATCCATCAGACCTGCTCTAAGAAGGACCTAGGGACGGGTGGGTTCATATTAAGGCTGGAGCTCACCATTCCCACTGCCAGAATTGCTGCTGTCAGGTGATGGTGATGGCCACAGCAGGTATTTGATGCAATTCCCTGCGCTCCATCACTTCAGATTCAAATCTGATCTCAGTGGAGGAAAACCAGATTTATTCAGGGATGCTTAAATAACTGCCTTATCAATTACCCAGTGACACCCGTGCTCAACTTCTTTGCCAGGTAAATGATTCAGATTGAAAAACAGCTTTAGTAGTCTTCACATTTAAAAATCCATGTATTTTCCATCCTGATTCTTTTTAGCATTTCAAGTAATAGAAAATACCTTTCAGATCATGTTCGCTAGTTGAGCCGGCTTTCCGTTACCTATGGCATTAGGGAGGGGGGTGCTTTTCTGGAGCCCCGGGTAGGCTGTGCCTGCATGTCCAAAGGAGCTGCAGGCACAGCATTGGGTCCCGATGCCGAGGTGCCAGGGCAGAGCTCTGCCAGCACGCACCACATCATCTGACAAAGCCTGCCAGCTGGGACATAACATAAATTGGAGCTGACAGAGAAACATGACAAATTCATTATTAATGGCACAACTATTTTTTTAATACATAGAAGGCTGTACTAGATTAATAAAAACAGGCTTTTACATTCTTAACAGGCAGCGGTGGTGGGGAGTGATCTCTGGAAAAGCAAGCACTCCTGATGTGGGGACTGGATTTCTCTCCAGGACATGGCAAGTCCCGTGTGCTCCAGAAGGTCACGCAGGCTGACTTGGTGCCAGGGCAAGCTACTCACACAAAAGGTCAGTGTGCTGTGGGACCTGCGCACCGCTCCTCCTCGGGGGGCTGCAAACCTCTTCAAGCTTGTAGCATTTGCATTGCTTCACCTTCAGCTCATGGTATTTTTTTAAGGGGGCTTATTTTTTTGCATAAAAAGGAACCTGTGGTGTGCATCACCGACCTGTCTGCAAAAGAAAGCTACAACAGCGCCCAGGTGGATTTCTGTCTTCCTTCTCTCCACATACCTGTATGCGCAGGCACACACTCACACAGACAAGCTCTCTCTCAGTCTATAGTTCAGTGTCTGTATGTATACATACATATATGGATTTACTTTTATTTTTACTCCAGGTGTACAAATGAGACCCATAAGCATGCAATTTAAATATTTCATTTAACTCCTTGTTAGCATTTACTAACCCTATTTCCACTATTTTTTTCTGACTTTTTTCTCTTCAGAGGGGAGAAAATACAATGGCAGGGAAAACTATTTCAAACAAACCTTGAGAAGGATGAGCAATTAGGCAAAATGAACTCACATTCCTACCCTGCTTAATTCTTAGCTGTAGTTGCAGGCCATGGACCACTTACAAACAACCCTATGCAGTCTCACAGCACTGTGTGGCTACAGAGAAATCCCACTCAAATTTCCAGATTTTCCTTTCAGAATAGATGCATCTTTATTTTTTTAAGGGATTATTCCGATAACTGGCTGCTTTTTTTCAGCCTCTTTAGCATTTTCTGTTACCAGTTTCTCTCTTGCATTTATCAGAGGCAGGCTACGCTGCCCCTTGCCATCTACCTCACAAGGCAATGCTGAAGGCCTTGGGGTGGCCTTCACATGGCATTGAGTTTGTCCCTGGGCTCGGAGGCAGAAGCTCCGTACAGACACACAGTCGCAGCCTGGAGCTTCCTAGGACAAAACCGGGGCAGTGAGCACAGCTTTTAGAAAAACAAATGAGACTCCAAATTGCAACCACTTTTTCCCAGCCAAGACAATGCTGCCATGTAAACCACAGCCCTACTCCCTGTGCGCTCACTGAGGGGTGAAACCACCCATGCATGGTGATCCTGCAGGTCCCTGAGGGTGCTCAGCTGAGTGTGGCAGCTCCCGAGAGCAACTGGAGGCCTCCCATGAGGGAGAGGAGCAATAAAGCGTGTGGTGTGCTGTCACCGTGGGGAGAGGGGCAGGGACTGCTTCCTGCAAGAGCAGCAGTTTACAGGAGCCCTTGGCAAAGCCACCTGCACTGCACCAGCACCAGGGATGAGAGGAGCGAAGAATGGGGTGGGAATGAGCCATCAGTGCATATTATCACCTGGTGCCTTTCTAAGCTCAAAGTGTTTGATGAGCCATGCTGAAACACAGCCACCAGCTCATGGCCAGCAGGAAGGGAGAAATCGTCACCTGTCCCATCACACCCCGAGCGCTGGGCCACCAGTTCTGTCCTACAAGAAACAGCAAATTCAATATACTCCAAGGAGAGGCTCCCAAAGGAAACTATTTCCCTGAATGTTTAAGTTGAATGTAATCCAAAATAAGAAACACCAAAGATGGGGATGGAGCCATGGGGCAGACATACAACCACACTTCCTGGGAATGATGTCTCCCATTGCTGCTTTTGTGCCTGCTGACCACCCGCCGCATGCCACCACTGCTTACACTTGGTGCAAAGCCCAACACGGAGCAGTTGTCACCACGTGGCCTGGCCACGTCCCACCACGATGCCCGCCCTGCCCAGATAGAGGAGGCTGAGTGGCTGAAGGGGAAGTGAACACCCACATCCCCATGGAGCTGCAAGTCCTTCCCCTGTGCCCTTCCCAACAGGTGCCAGCATCTCCAAAAAGCCCCAGCATGGCCCGAAGCAGCCTGCAGGGTCTCACTGCAGCTTTTTTTTGCCTCACTTCTCCCATAACCATGGGCTACTCAAGCTAACAGAGGGCATGGTGCCTGGACCATCTCCTCCTAGCATGGCAGTCACAGCCAAGATGCTGGCCCAGTGAGAGGGGACGTATGGAGAACCCCTGAACCACGCACTAGCCCTGCCGCATGGCACTGGGCAGAGAAGCCACGCTGGTCCTCAGCAGCTGAATTAAAAGCTGGGGGGGATGCAGAGGTTGGGATCCTTTGAGCCCATCGCAGTTGGCTGCTATTAGCACACAAAAGCGATGCCGAGCAGCCAAGCAGGACAAAAGGGTGTGGGGCAGACAGAGGAGAGAGACAGAGGGGTGGAGCGAGACAGAATGAGAGAGGAGATGCACAGACAAGGAGGAGGGGAGGGAGACATACACTCACACAAAAATCAGAGCAAGGGGAAGACAACGGGATAATGAGGGGGGCAGAGATCCCATGGGGAGGGGCAGGCCTCACCTGGACGCTCCCCTCCACCATGGCCCCTCTCTGCTGCACTTGTCCCCAACCCATTTGCCTGCTCTGGGCAAGAATCCTGCCGTGCTGGGTGCAGAGCACCAGGTTTAAGTCCCCAGACCAGATAGGATTTTCCTGCTGACCCGAGTTTTTCACCATTACTAGTGTGTCTGCAATCAGTGGATTTGCAGAGGGTCCTGAAACTTGCTGTATTTCTCAACAACAAACACTTTCCCCATTCCCACAAGCACACCTTGGACCATGGCACAGCCACCAGCATCCACCTGAGAAACTGAGAACTGGTCCCAGTTAACAGCACCTTAGGGACAAGCATGGATCCCTAGCCTCCCTAAGAAGCCTCAAAATCCTTCTCCACTTTCATGCTTCTCCTTTTACAAGCACCCCCATCAAACCAGGGAGTGCCACGGGAGATGCTCCCCTCCCTCATGCAGCCAAATGGCCCCAGATGGCCCACCACAGCCTCACCAGAAAGAAGATGATGTGGAGCTCAAACACACATCGGCTTTATCTTCTCAATAACGCCCCTATAAACGATGGAGTAAATGACAGAACAACTGTGAAACTCCCATCATTCTCGAGGATATTTGAAAAGCTCTCGTATTTCTAGTGTTTCATAAAATAATAAAAAAAAAAGTCAGAAATGGAAAACAGATTTTTAAAGTATGAACTTTCAGGGAATTCAATAAAAATGTATTTTTTTCCTGACTGAAAACATTGCTTTATCTCTAGGAATGAAAAATAACACAACTGGATCAAGTGTCTCCAGCTCACTGCTCTCCCAGCTCTGTCTCCTAGCCCTGGTGCCCTCAGCCCGCTTCTCCCACAGCCCCATCTGCCTCTGTAGTTCCTGGCTATTTTCAACACTTTATTCTTGCTACAGAGATTTTTCTAGTTTTATTTACTTATTTTTCTGGATTACCCACTCTTTAGCTTTCTCTCTCTAAAATAAATTAAAAAGAAAATAAATCACTGCTTTATTTCCTATGCTATTGTCTCCCTTTTGGCCACATTTCTTATAACTACCAACAGCACTGCCGGAGCTGATTTCACAGCAAGGTCCCTCTCTGAGCTGGTTGCTGCAGCACGCAAATTCTCAACCTGAACCATCCAAATGAGACCCAGCATCAGACTGGTCCTCCTTGGGCCAAAGCTCTCCAAAGCAAACAAAATATATGAGACAACCAAGAACCAGCTGAAAGTAACAGAAAGTGGAAGCCAACAAATCCAGTCCTTTTCCAGATGAGGAAAAGGTCCATGAAAAAAAGAGAAAGGGAAAAAAAAAATGTAAGGAAACTTCTTGGCTTGATCAGGGATGAATCACATACATGTTCATAACATAAAACAAGGATCACTGAGCAGTTAAACCTTGACTCCAGCTACAGCTTAGCTGGAATAAGGGCTTCATTTCCAAATGCTAACTTGCACACTGATATTTATTTCATAAAGCTGGGGGCCATCACCATCTCTGGCTTTCAAACAGGGATAAAGCAGCCAGTTCATGTGTGCAGGCAATAAATTGTTCACAACACCTTTAAAATGTAAAAACCAAAACAAAAACAAAACAACAATAAAAAACACAACACAAACCAAACACAAAACAAACACAAAACCAAACAGATAGACTTGTTAGGTTTCAAATGTGTAAAGTGTTAACCTCCCCACAAAAGCAACTTGAAAGAATGATCAGCACCAGTATTGAGAGTAATTCAGTTCATATGTGCTGTGGCAGACAAAATATTTTAGAAAAGTGTTGCCCGGGATCCTTTACAATTTCAATTTTCTTCTACAGAATTTTGAGGTCTAATTGAATGATGAGCTGCAAACCATCAGGCAGAAAGCAGGCAATAGCAACAGAGGGGGAGAGCAAAGCCCCCCCCCCCCCATACACACAGACGTGCACTGGTGCAACACGTTTCCAGCGAGGTGGAATTCCTGCATTCAGCACAGATAACTCTACCCAGGCTTCACTGTTTGCATTTTAATTTTGTATGCCTGCCTTTCAATTCTTTCAATTTCCAGCAGTGAATGATGGGAACACTAGCTTTAAGTGATTTGGAAGTTAAAATAAGTGATGCACTTTGAAACAGGGGAGCAGGCTGGGTTCATTTCTATGTAAGAATTTATCAGGGAAGATGAGTTGGGCTTTGGTAAAGTGATAAGGGTATGGCAAACCTTTCTGGGCTAATCCCAGTATCTTTTTCCTCCTTCACATTCAATCCTGTACAGCTCAGGATAACTTGGAACAGACCAGCCTTGGTTGGTTTTCCCCATGCAAAGGACTCCAGAAAGTGGTTTAGATGCACAATTTGAGATACAAAAGTTTCTTCACAGCCCATGCTTCACATGGGATCCACTTCCAGAGTGGTGTGAGGATACCTCAGTCTTCAAATCTTTCCCAAACTGTCAGGATACCCTGAACCTTTGCCATCTAACTAAATGTATGTCACACTTCCTCAAGCTAATAACAGATGTCCCAAGAAGGACATCTCTTGAGGTCAGGGATTTTATTTTATTATTTTATTTTATTTTATTTTATTTTATTTTTTTTTTACTGTTGTCTTTTTGCTTCCCATTTGGAAGGGTCAGGAGGGGGGGATGCGAGCACAGCCCCAGGGCCGCCCCTCGCCACCTCCCCGGCCAGCGGTCCCGGAGCTCTGTGGCTGCGAGTGCTCTGTTTATTTTACACAAGTGTCCCCTGAATGAGGAAAAATAAATAGAAGAAGCAAACATATGACTCTCCTTAGCATGAAACCTCCCCACCTCCTCCTCGCTTTTTTTTATTATTATTATTATTTTTTCCTCCTCCTCTGGCAACATAAAAAGAGGCTGCGTCTGCCCCTGTTGAATGTAAATGCCTTTGAAGTGGAACTAATCATTTCAAGGATAGTTTGCGTTGTCCTAACAACGCAGCTGAATTGCGAAGCCCCGCTTTTTGTTGGAGATATGTTTTCTTTCTTTCAGCTCAACCTGATGATGATATACTGCTTTCACGCTCTGTCCTCCCTCATCGTAAATCTCCGCTGCCGGCTCCCCAGCCCCAACTCCCCCACGCCAGCGGGGGACCGGCTGCGGGCCCCCCGGGCCGTGCCGAGCCGAGCCGGGCTGGACCGGGCAGCGCAGCCTGACGCCCCGACGGCTCGGCTCGGCTCGGCTCGACCCGGCTCCCCAGGCTTAGCCCCAGGCACGGGCGGCCCCGGAGCTTTCCCCCCCGGCATCCCGGGCATCCCCTGCGGCGCTTGGAGGGCCGCTGCCCGCCGAGGCACGACGCACCCCTCGGCTCCTCTTAATGCCATTAGTGACAGGGCTCGGGTTTCAATCGGGGCTCGGTGACACTCCGGGGCTGCCGCGGGTGCCTCGGAAATTCGGGTCAAGCGCCTCGGACTCGGGTTTCATGGTCAAGGCTACCGGGAGGCCACCTCGGAAATGCCCCGGGGAGCCCCCAGCAGCAAGCGCCACCGGCCGGCCGGACAGACAGATGTGCAGAGCCAGGTGACTGCTCGCTGGTGGACAGCCCGCAGACACCAGCCCAGCACCACAACTTTACTACCCGCCCTACCCCATCCCACCCACCCCCCCAAAAAACAAACACACCCACCCACCCAAAAGACCCACAGCTAACCCAACCAACCCAAACCAACCAACCAACAAAAACCCAACCAACAAAAACAGCTTTTTGGGCTTGGATGTTTTCCCCACCGGGTCCCACTCCAGGCAGGCCAGGCTCTGGGTTAAGCCCCCCTCAGCGGGTGTTTGCCAGCTGACAACTCTTGTTTTTTAAGAACAGAGAAACATATTTTATTTACTGCCTCCTATAAATTATTTACTAGCAGGGCTGAGGTAATTCCATTAAAGCCTCACGGTATGCTTACACCAAATTGTTATCTGGGGACTATTTTATTTATTTATTTATTTAGCCATTGTAAAGCCACATAGTTGCCAGAGAGCAGTGAAAAAGGAGGTCTTTGCTGGAGAAATAGGCCTCAGGAAGCAACACAGGAACAGAAAGGAAAGCAATGGCTTTGCCCCTCTTTTTACAAGGGCCCACCAGCAAGAAGCTGCCACTTGCACCCAGGGCAGGGCTGGAAGCAGTCTGGCCCCATCCCTCCTTGCCCTGGGCGGATTGCTTCATCTCTGCCACCAGCCAGCACTCCCACCAGTGACACGAAGACACAGCAAGGTTTCACCATGACTTAGGGTCCCCAGGCGCTCCTGCAAAGCTCAGCTGTTAGGGACAGGATTGCTCTAGCGCCTGTCTCCATCATCCTCAGGCCCAACACAGCCCCAACAAGCACCCACAGGTCCTGCTCGGAGAAGACAAACACCCAAGCCTGGTTAAGCTCCCCAGACTGGGGAAAGCTATGCAGAAGGGTGAGAGAAAGGAAAATTCCAGGTAAATATTTTTTACCCTCAGAATGTGGTTTACTAGCAACCATTCCCGGGGGGGGGGGGGGGGTGGCTAGAAAAAATCCCCGTTTTCCAATTGCAAGAGGAAGACATGAAATTTAAAGAGGCTGTTTCTACAGTTTTTTTCTCCACTCCATGCAGGGGCGTTTTGCTAGAAAAGAAGTAGAGGAATTGGTCCTACAGCTCCAAATATTCCCTACTCATGTCTGAGAAAAACAGGTTGTAAAGAAGCCACCCACCAAATCTAAACAAGCAGTGCTGTCTCTGGTTGAGATGAGATGTGATGTGCTACTGAAGTTTTTATATTTATTTAAACTAATAACTCACTTGGATCCTACAGAGGTACTTTTATTGCAGCTGAAGTTCCCTGTGTTCCCCATCCGTTTACTTTCTAGTCCATGCATCCTCTGAATCCCCTCAAGGTAATGCAGGGCCTGTGAAGAAAGGAGCATAAATTGCAGCTCCCTATTTCACCACTGGAGAGATGTAATAATGTTTCTAATCAGTGAACTTGAATATTTTAAATTTGCTTTAATTCCTCCAAGCAAACACTTCATTTTCACATGGATTCAGTCACACTTCATTGGCATTTTTCTGCCCAGTCTTGGCTCAAGAACATGAATATGTTCTTGATGTATATATAAAATATATAGCATTTTATACGTAAAGCATGGAAAACCTGTTTCCATCTATATTAAACCAAGGTGTTGCTGAGTAGCACGGATACACCGACATCTAGGAGGCCAGAGCACAAGTGCATAAGATGCAGCCCATATGCAGAGCAGCCGCACGCAGCCCCCCCACGCTGTCCCACTGCCCCCAGAAGCAGGAAAGCAGACATCCCATAAAAGGGACTGGATTTTGCAGTTTCACTGGGTTTTATGATAGCCCTGGAGCAGCTGAGTCACAGATGCTTCAGCATTTCACCTTGGTGGGCAGCTACATCCCAAGCCTAAGTGCTTCCTGGCTGTGTGTCTTGTCTCACAGGACTTTTCAGTGCTTTTAAAAGTCAGATTTAATAGCACTATTTATAGAACAGACACTGAGCATGCTGTCTTTCCGTGTCAGCTCCTCCAGGTCCTCTCAGACATGAGCTGCCATATCTGAGGCTGAGATTGTCACTCTGATAGGACAGCCTGTGGAGGCAGTCCCTGTCTTTGTCCATCTGTGTCAGATGCAGGATGTTGGTGGGGTTCACATGTGGGTAATGGGACTCCTGAACCATAAGTTAAGCTCAGAAATCACACAGTTTTTTTCTGAATAATGCATTTAGAACATTCAGAAGTTTCTGGCTTTTTGAGCCTTCAGATCACATTTTTGACCTTAAAGGTCTTAAACATAGCCCAGAACTTTACGGCAACCCCAATAAGCAACAGACTGGCACTGTTGTAACTCACTTCTCAAGGATAACCATCATAAAGCAGGTTTCTTTCTCTTGATGAATACATTTACAACATTTGTCTGTGCTACTGGCAGGAAGAAAAGGCACTTGGGGTTTGTGAGGTGCAAAACAGGAACAGTCATGTCAGTCTAGGGGCTGGAGCCAAAGCTCCACAAAATCAGCACTGTCAGCTGACACCAGTGGCTCTGCTGAGCACTTGTGGCCATTCAAATCTGCAAGCAGGCCAGCTGGGCTTTTGCTGACTCCTACCTCCTCAGAGGCTTGAGACCCAGGTTGTGAATGGACAGCGAGTTTGAGGGACAGGGACCAATTCCCTGCTGGTGTAAGCTGGTGCGAACCCCAGCTGCAGGCCCACTGCACCTACTTGCACCAGCACCAGGTCAAGTCTTAAGCTTCCTAAAACGAATTACTTGAACAGAAATTGCCCAGTACACCTCTGCTTTCATTTAAAAAAAAAAAAAAAAAAAAAAAAAAAAAAAAAAAACTACTTTTAACATCTTAATAAGTACTTTGGTTCTGCAGCCACACCACCTCAGTAACCATGGAAATCATTTATGAGATATGGTAAACCCACAACTCTTTAATAAATGTCATACCAAGTTTCAGAACAAGTGTTTTATGATAACAAAGAAAGTGTGGAGGAGTTGCCAAAGTGTTTGAATATTTCATTTAGTGTATTCCCTCTGTGTCTTGAAAATACACACAGAACAACCACTTCGACAATACAAAATGACTGGAAAATATGCATACATTTGGCAACATGTGCTTTTGTTTTACTTCTTTCTATATCGTCTTTTCTGAAACTATCCTGCAGAAAGTTTGAAATTATCACCCAGCCCTTCATCATCTTAGTTCAGTGTTTCTGAGCTCAGACAAAAGAGAGACAGCAACAACAATGAAAGTCAAAAGGAAAAAAAAAAAAAAAAAAAAAAAAAAAAAAAAACCCCCCCCCCCCCCCCCCCCAAAAAAAAAAAAAAAAAGGAAAGAAAGAAAGAAAGAAAGAAAAAAATCCCAACTTGAAGCATCCTGGGATAAATTTTAAAAGGTTTGTAAGACAAAAGACGGCAAACAGCATGTAGCATGAGAAAGGCTTAATGCTCAAAGAAACACCCTTCAAAAATAATACATCTGTTTGAGCTGCAAAAGCTCCTTTAGTTGCAGCCTGCTTGCATTAACACTTTTGGACAGCCCAGTGCCTCCGACACTTGGCTGAGCAAATATTTCAGATACATTTTCTTTACAATACTCCAGACTGTCAATCTTTATATGGCATTGAGAATATGTTCCCTTAAGGAAATATGAAGTGAATTATATTATTTAGAGTTAAGAAAATGAGTCTCATAAAAAAAAAAAAAAAAGTGAAATCTGCAACAACCCCCCACCACCACCTCTCCCTCCCTTTTAAATTGAGCTAGATTCTGGTCTGTGATAGAGATCCAAGACAACTCTTCCCAGCATGTGATATGGTGAAATATCATTGCAGCAGACTATTGAGACATGGCTTGGTTGTTGTTTTTTTTTTAATGCTGAAAAAGACTTAACCATACTTGAGTGACTGAAGAACAATAACTATCCTGCCATTAGAACAGCTGCTGAATCAAAGTGAAAACCACACTGCATGCAGCAGGAGAGTCACACACACTCTCCACTCTCCCTGATAACATGTATGAAGTGATGATAACTCGTATGCAGCAATGTAGCTCAGCTGTCCACATTGCCAACTCCTGGCAGCCTCCCCTCTCACTGTGGGTGATTTTTGCCCCCCAAAATTCCTGCATCCTTCTGCCAAAGCAGTTTGTTGCGCTGAGCTCTGGCGAGACACTTGAAATCTGACTCTTAATTATTATTATTTTTATTATTATTATTTAATCTCTCCTCATTCAGACATTCCCAGCTTGAGATAGCTCTGTATATTACTACGCCTGTCAGGGAGATGGTGAGAATAATACGGGGAAAAAGGCCGGGCTGCTCCTGGTTGGGTTTGTGGCAGTGAGCACAAAGGGGCTGGCGGGGGGTGAGGGGGGCATGGCCCGTGTGCTCTCAGCATCTCCACTCATCTACCTACCTACGTGTCTAATTGCTACTGAAAAAGGCTGAAGCAACGCGGCTCTGAGCCAGGCAACACGGGGGAGTGCTTTGAAGTGCTCTGCATCGGTTCCACCCTGTGCCCCAAATAAAGTGGGTCGAGGCGTCCCCACAGCATGCTCTGCATGCGCACGTCCACACCAGCACCATGCTGCACCCCCAGCAGCAATGCATGCACCTGCATCAGCAACAATGAACACACCCCATGTAGGCAACAATGCATGCACCATGCAACAATGTGCGGCACCCTCAGTGGCAGCGCGCACAGCCAGCACTGCAGCAGGAGAGCCCTTCCCGAGGCCCTAGCACTGCCCACCTCTCTGAGCCCACTGATGCTGCTCCCTGCTGGGTGAAAGCAGCTGCTGGGATGGTGCATGCTGCAGAAGGATGTACCGCTGCCGGAGAGTTTGCCCCATCAGAACAAAGGGGACATGGTTTGGGAACCCTCTACATGCAGGTGAGAGTGTGCTGCATGGCATCATCAGGGGACAGAGCCAGGACAACTCCGCAGCACAGCAAAGAGGACAAAGCCTCAGCCATGGGGCAAGGTGACCTTACCTGTCATATATGTAGAAGTTAACAGCAGATTTTCTTGTTGCTGTTTGTTGTGGATTTTTTTTCCCCCTCACTAAAACCACAAAGAGAAGAAAGTGGCAGTATTCAAACTAGGAACAACACCCGATCTGCACCTCACACAAAACATATCACCGAGCACATTGGTACCTGGGGGTGAGGTTGTTCACTCTCTGCATTTATGTACCTAAGCTCTGCCCTGGTTATTTGCTCAAAGACTTTTCTGAGATCATGGATTTTCACTGCACATTAGAAGCTGCCAGCAACCAACAGCAGGCATGTCCTCAGGTCAGCAGTGCGCAGCCCGTGACCCCACCCCAGCACAAGGATTTCTTTGTGAACAAGACACTTTCATGAAAAGTGCTGAGCTTACTCAGCTGCCACCAAAGTGAGCTGCTGGTGGTCAGACAACCTCTGCAGCCATCCTCTCCCCTCCTGGGTCACAGGGATGACTCAGGATGGAAAGAAGATGGAAGATCAGGCCCTTAAACTGTTAGCAGCCCAGATGCTTCAGGCACTTCTCTACCCTATCTTCTAAATTACTAATTATTGCCTGAGTTAACTGATTAGGTCACCCTGAATCTTATCAGAGTATCATTTGCAAAGAATTGCCCTGACATCCTCCATATTTCCTCATCTCTTTAATTCTCTATCACAATTGTACACTAAAGAATTTTCCAATTAAGATAATTTACATAAGCAAACATGGCTTAGTGTAAACAATTAGCATCATGTTATTGCATGAAAATATGTAATTAATCCACAGATTTTCCTAAAGGCTATTGTGTTAAGAAGGAATCTGTGGCCATGCTGGTGTCTGCGTTAGTTTCCAATTTGCGCTGTTCCAGTGAGTGCAGCAGTGTGGCTGGAGCCCCTGCGGATGCACACACGCTGCCCTTCATTCTACCTAGGTACCCAGCAGCTCATGCTCTAGGATTTACCTCCCAGAACAACAAGCTGGGGAAAAACAAACAAACAAACAAACAAACAAACACAACCATCACTGATTAACCTTTTACTCTGTCAATCTATTTGTTCCTCTTCCAAACTGAAAAATTACAAGCCAAATTGTATTAAAGTACCCTTCATAAATATTTTCAAAAGGTGAAGCAAAGATCAAAGTGATACAAAAAACAGATCCTCAATTTTGTTTTATTTGTTTTACCCAAGCATCAGAGGGGCATCGGGAGACAGGCTGTGATGATTTGTAGTGATTCTGTCATTCCAGTGCTATCCCAAATCTCTCTGAGTTTTATTTTTACATGTTTTCTATTATGGGGGAACAAAGAGCTATTCGTTTTGCCTAGCACAAACCTTAGTTTTGATTAAGTACTTCTGGTAACCATTTAGGGTGCTAAAATCTATCATTGCATTTAATTATCCTTGTTTTTTTATAGTCCTCTTTATTGCTCATTAAATTACTAAAGATGCTTCTGCGGTTTGTTCTTAAGGAAGGATTCAGCAAGCAACATATGCTGGTGAAAGGTTGCTCAGGTTTCCACAGCATCTGAAGCTGTCAGCATAAATTCACTGATTTTGTTTTAACAAAGGATAAGCAGCTCTTGTAAAACCCTGGTACTTTCGTCACCAAAGTAATAGTCACATTAAAGAGGCCTTTTAGGTATTAGGTTTGGAGAGTAGCATTTTTCCAGTGTTCAGAACATTTGGAGAAATATTTCTGTAATTCAAAGCTGAGCAAATCACAAACATGGACATGAAGATATTTGTTTTCCCTCGGCCAA
This sequence comes from Oxyura jamaicensis, assembly GCF_011077185.1. Lineage (NCBI taxonomy): Eukaryota > Metazoa > Chordata > Aves > Anseriformes > Anatidae > Oxyura > Oxyura jamaicensis. Next base: position 7,259,990 of record NC_048896.1, read on the forward strand.
GCCATTTTTTGCAATATTGCTATGAGACCTGCAACAAATCCAGGTGCATGACCAGGAGCTCCACACTGGCAATGGGCTCCACCATCCTGCAGCTGTGACCTCTCCCAGAAGCCAAAAGACTGGGGTGTACCGGTAGGAGACTTGGAGGATGCCAAAGCACTGAAAATACTGGACATCATTCAGGAAAAATGGTCTGAGAGGAGCCGTGCCAATATTATGATCACACCACATCTGCGGGTGCCATGTGCCATCCAAGGTGCTAGACACCTCTGCCAACTGTAACCCCAGCTACTCCTGTTTTAACCACAAGGCACGGACCCTACCCACAACCAGGCATAAGTGAAGACCCTTTGGGCAAAAATCTCACTGAAAAAGCGCATCATTAATTTTTATTACTGCTGTTCCTTTATTATTTATTTCCCCCTAACCTCCTGATGCTCACTGCTCATTGCTTCCTCCTGGTTCCCTTGTGTTGGGACTCTGCCACCCTCAGAGCGCTGAGGATGGATGCAGCTGGGAAGCATTTGGTCCTCCTGCACACACCTCCCCATCACCTGGGGATGTCACAGCAAGGAAAAACAAAGTCTTCCCTGTGATACATGAAGGCAGATGCCAGCATCATGAAGCACCTTCCCCGTATTTCCCAGCTGCCCCAGCACTGAGGCCTCTCTCCTGTCCCAGCTGTCCCATCCTGTCCCATCACCCTGCAGCATGGCATAGCTTGGGGTCATCAGGCTTAGCACTTTGCAGCATGGCAAGCTTCAAAATCAACACATGCTCCTGTTCTGACATGTTATTCCTTCAACTAGTCTGTCAAGTTAGGGAAAATACAGTGATCACAAGCACAGTGATCAACAGTACGTGGTTATATTAATTCAGTAATAAGATTACCAGCTGATGCCAGGACAGAAGAGTGGTCTTATCTGTGTTTGGTTATTTTATGTAATGCTGAAGCCCATTGGTATTTAAACATTATATTACACCATGTTTTTATAATCTCAAATGAAAGCTCTTCAGCTAATTCTTTGAGCTTCATTATGTTCTCAAATTCCTTTTAAACTGTTCTTATTCTGAACTATATTTACTTAACTATGAAACCATGAGCACCCTTTGTGAATACTGCAGAGATTTCCCCTCTTCATGAATTTATGCACTCTACCTTTTATCAGCTTAGCAAATAACATGGCTCAAAGATTTTACAGGTTTCCACTTTCTCAGCTGTTACCTTTTTGCATTAGGTTTCTTAGCTTTCCATTTAAGCCATGTTACAGGCACATCCCAGGCTCCAGCAGCTTCCACAGGGCAGGATCTGCTGTAGTTTAGGAACCATGCATTGGTGGCACACAGTTTTGGCCCACACATAAGGGGTTTTTGCTCTAGCCAGCCTGCCCCATACCCACAGGAGCCTGGCACAGACTGCCCCCGCTAATTGAAGTGGCAAGGGTCCAGGATGACATCTCCAAAGGTGGGAGCACCAGGCATGCAGAGCTCCATCCCTTTAATCAAGGTACTGGCAGCCAAGACCTAAATTGGGGTCAGCAGGTTTGGGTGCACCACTAAGAGACCCCACCCCGTGTCACCCCAGGGTGAAGGTGCCCAGCAGCTGCAGGAAGGTCACAGGCTGTGGCCCTGGTGTCCCTTCCACTCTAGGAGGTGACCCAGCACCATGCATCATGCCCAGGCATTAACACCACAGCAAGCAGCGCCGGGAAATGAAGCCACATCGCTTGAGGGAAGGAGGAGAAGAGGCATGAGAAAGGGAATATTAATAGGCAATTACTGTCAGGACAGCACATGCCAGAGAAGTGATCAGTGCTCTCTTCTCTAGAAAGCTTTCCTGTCCATCTCCACTGCTGTTTCTCCTTTGAGAAAAGCAGGCAGAGAAGCACCAACCTCCAAAGTGCTGCACAGCTGCTGGCAGCAGAGGCACAAGCCCACCTCCCCGGAGGCTGCCCCCTGCCCCAGCCTCAGCCACAGCCCCTGCACCCCAGGTTGAGACTTGGTTTCACCAAAAGCAGCCCTCGTAGAGCAGCACTATCAGGCAGGAGGGAGCTTTCTGCAGGGATGAAGTCAGGATCTTAGCAGGGTTTTTAGCAGTTATTTGGAACTCTCAACTGAAATACAGTGTAATTGCCATGGTGCCTCCCAGCTGCAAGCAGCCCCACACCCAGACAGCATCCCTGGGAAAAAACCCTGTGTCATCACCTGCACTGCATTTTTTATCATTTGGTTTGGGGGGGGAAGGAGTTGCTGCTGTGGTACTGAGGGCACAGCTGGTGGCACAACCCCAACCTGTGACCTTTTGCCCTGGCTGGCCTTGCCCCATCAACCATCCCTTCCTACCTGAGCCCCTCACAGGCTACCAGGGTTTCTCATCTCTCCTATCTGATCCTCCCTCCCCAGCCACTCTGGGTTTCTGCTCTCCCAGCCACTAATCTCACCTCACCCCAGCTGCTCTGGCACTCTGAGCTGCCCCTTCAGCTCTGCCAGGTCTGGCTGATTTCCCCTGGTTTCCTTAAGCCTCTGATCCTCTCTCCTCAGCTGCTCCATCTGCCCTCTCCACCCTGCAGCCACATGCAAAGCCCCATGGCATAATGGGGCAGCACACAGGGTTGCGAGGAACGGGGGCACTGAGCAAAATCACAGCAGGCTCACGGCAAAACTGTGGGCATCCTCTCAGGAACATGCAAAAGACCAGAACAAATCATCATTGCCATGCCTGAAAGGACAGACAGCTTTTGTGGAGGCTCTCTTTGCTTTTATAGACGTGGACAGAAGGGGAGGAAATTGGCAGGTTGGGTGGTGGCACAGTGTTGTGTGATTATGACTCTCTGATTACGAGGGAGAAGGACTCAGTGCCCCAGACAAACTAGGGCTAAGCAACGGTGTTCTTATTCCCCCAGTAGCAGCTGCGTGCTGCCACTTCGCCTGCCTCAAATACATTTAGAGTTTCACTTGGGCAAGAAAACCCTCAGGGGAAGTGACACAGGGCAGGAGCAAAGCATTGCTGACATTCCGTGTTCCTGCTTCCCTCCCTGCCAGCATCCCTCAAGATGCACCAGGAGCTGGTGAGGACCTTCCCCCGGTGCTAACTGCGGTGCTGTGGACAGACAAACCTCACCGCACTGCAGGCAAGCGGTCGGAGAGGAGAAATCTCCCTTCCCAGGAACATTTGCCTGCTAATTGTAATGCATTATCAGCTAAAGCAGTTTCATAATGAAGCAATAAGACCCAACAAAGTTGATGTTATTGTAGGATAATTGGCAGCCAGATGCCTCAAGGCAAAAGCGAAAGCTGTTTAATGTACCAAAAAGGTCAATCAGCAGATAACGTCCATTTCCTCTGGATTTATTGCCACTGTATTGGCCATCTCATTGAAGGAGCTTTCAGCAATTCCACCCCTCCTGGTATGTACATGTACTTGGAGAATTAGCCCTCTTAGTAAAGGTCTCTTTTTCTTTTTTATTTGAGGCAAAAACTGCCTTTCAGTAATAACTTTCAAACATCTGAGATCATGCCAAGTTCAGGGAAATACCCAGTGAAATCTGCTGTGGACAAGCCTTGGTTCATGCAGACCCTAGGAGTGTCTTGGCTGGGCTCCTAAACACAGGTACCTGCTGGAGCCCCAGCTCAGGGATGCAGTCGCAGCCCCTCAGCCCAGCCGCATCTCCGCTCCGGCAATCCCACTCCATGCCATGCCCCAGCCACCAGCACCCAGCTTTCCTCTGAAACAGGGTGCTGAGACCAACCCAGAGGTCATTTTCTGAAGGAATAAAAGATCCTGAAGCTGTTACCCCTGCACTCTGCACTCCCCTGCCCGCTCTGCTGCAGCGCCCTGCTCTCTCTGACAGTATTTGTGATCCACTCACATCCACATCACGCCGTGGCACTCTCCTCCTCCAGGCTCTAAATTGATGGTAACCACCACCTGACAGCCGCCGGGTAAATAGCTCCTATCTCATGGTCTCCTCCGGCGGGTGGGCAGAGCCAGGGCCGCACTTTGCAATTACATGCTCCAGCACAGAGCGATTCACTTGGAAATAGGTATGCATGAGAAAGAGAGCTGGCACAGCCAAAAACCAGGCTTTGTGTAGTCATACGAGACATCAGATCAGATTAAACAGCTATAACCATTCAGACAAAAGCCACGTTCCCTCCAACCCAGATAACAGGGAGGCTGTTTCACTGAACGCCTGGCTGGCACTTTACAGCAAGGAAAATAAGAACAATGATATTTTTCCAGAAGGAGCACAAAACACTCCCCGGCCAGCTCTATGAAAAGAAGAAACCAAGAAATGCCCCACAACAGCTGTAGGGAAGGTGGGAGCGTGCCCCAGCCTGCTTCAAGGCTGTTCCTCTGTATTGAGATCTTTGTGGACAGACTCATCCCTCCATAGCACTTAACAGGGATTATTAATAAAATGTGGACATCACCATTCTCACCTGCAATAAGGTGGTATCTCTTGGGGAGGTTTATACACAGGAGCAAAGAGCAAACTTTGAACATCCCTGGGTGCCTTTTCAGTAACCACTGGAGCAGACGTGGATAACACCTCTGCAGCACCCTCCAGCATCTCCCCCTAAGGCTCTCCATACAACAGGCTGCAGGACAGCTGCTACAGGGCTCCAAAGCCCTCGGCTTCCCCTCCCAGGAAGGGGAGTCATGCTTGCAGATGTCAGAGATTGCTATTTTAAACTGCAGATCAAAGAGAAATCCAGAGGCAGTGATGCGGACATGGAAGACCTCTCCAAGGCAGCAAGCAAGACCCCATGCAAGGGAGCTCCAGCACCAAGGAACCCTTCCTTAGCTAAAGCCAGTGGAGAGGGCACCCTGGGGAGGAATAACGGAAATGTGGGGACACAAGAAGGCTGCAAACAAAGCAAGTCTCTGGCTCTGTAGTGGTGATTATTTCTCTACCAATTAATTTCAGATTTGGAGAAAAAAAAACTATGGTCTAGCCCTGTTTGTTTCCTCACGCTGACTTTCTCTTGCCCTCTCCTGGCTGGTAGACCCTCACCATCTGCAGCAATGTAGCAATGGTTCTGCTCGGCCTCCTACAGCAATCCTGAGTCTGCCTTGCACAAATCCTACACAAACTCCCCCTGATAAAACAACCATCCATACCGCCAGGCTGGACAGCCAGCACCAAAGGGCTCACTCCACACGGCCCCCACAGGCTATGCAGGTCAGAAAGAAGATTTCTCCCAGCAGAAGGGCTGTCCCACCAGGAGGCTGGGGGACCCCCTGCACTTTTCCATAACTAGAAGCTTTTTTCCTTCCCAATCTCAGCAAACTTGAGGAATCCAGGAATTCCTCCAGAAGCTGGATCTTCTAATTGTGTTAGGGATTTATACACTATAGTAAAACACCATATGGCCACTATAACACAGGCTGTTTTTTTTTTCCTTGGCAGGCTGTGTAAGCTGCTAACAGCAGACAAGTTCAGAACATGTCTCCTTATCACTGCTTTATGTTCCATGTCCTGGTCCAGCTTCTACTGCATGCCATCCAGCAGAGAGACTGGACATATTTGTTAATCTCTTGCCTTCTCTGAGGATTTCCAAGATTTCCCAAGATTTGTTCCAGAAGCACAGCACAATTGCCTTCAAAACCATTAGTGCATGCCTGATCTTAAACCTTCATCATAAGAGCTGCCCCACCTCCATGGACCTCAGGGGCGGGATCTGCACAGACTTGGTCCAATAAAAGAAACAAGTCAGAATTGGTTCACTCAGTTCTGGCACCTGTTCTGAGGTCCATGGTGGCCACACGGTCATCCTCACTCAAGGTTGTCAGTGTAGCTACTCCATTACTTCCACATCAGCAGCACGAAAGCATGAACATGCAATGTTTCAAACCAATCACAATTCCAGTGCTATTTCCAACCACTGCCAATCAAACCAGATGGAAATCAATAAGGACAGGCTCACCCTCCTCTCCTCATTTATCACTTCCAGCCTGACATCATCACATCAGCCAGAAAACAATAAACGCAAGCAACCAGAACAGCAACGCAAAGCCTGCGTGCTCTCACTTAGCCCAAGTAAATCTGTTAAACAAATTAAATAAATTAATAGAACAAATAGGCTGGCCCAAGAAAAGGGAAAGGGCAGGGAAGGCAGGATGCATGCTCTCAACTATGCCTCCAAATTTCTCCACCAGCTGACTCTCAAGCCTATCTCTGCCCACCAGAGCCTACACTGCATGCCCCACGGTTTTGTCCCCAGCTCCAGGAAGGTGAGCACAGCTTCCCACCACAAAGGCAGATTTCTTGCATAAATGCCTGCCAGTGGCTGGATGTTGTTTTTCAGCTTGGCTTCAGGAGTTGCCACCATTTCACAGGAGCAGAGCCTTGCCCTCTTCTTGAATTAGTCACCTCTGGGTTGTCTCCCTGCTCGGATTCATGCCCATGACGATGTCAATCTGAAGGGCAGATGTTGTGTGGGAAATTTTCCAGATTTCCAGGGGAGGGAAGGTGACTATTTATTTTTTTCTTAGGAAAGCAATCAAGTTTCAAGGGGGAAAAATAAGTCTGAATGTCTGGTCCAGAAGCAGTTTCTCACAAACACACTTGATGTACAGAAAATAATGACAAAGGCAGGGAGCAACCATTCTGTCACAGCTGCATTACCAGCTCCCAGACGGCCCCCTGTGTTAACTACATACATTCACTTTATGAAATCACCGCAGCAAGCTATAAATGATGCATGAAAATTAAATGAGAGAACTCCAACCAAGGCATGAATCCCTGGCCACATGGCTGGGCTGGGCTTGGGGAGGGCGGCAGAGGGGCAGACAAAGCCACAGCAGACAGAAAACCCTGCACATGTGGGAAACCAAAACAACATCCCCAGCACTCTGCTTTCAAAAGCCAAGCTGTGTTTCAGGAGGTGGCTGAAACAGTACCAGTCTGAAAGGCCTAAATACCCCAGAAACAGGGGGAGAATAAGGCTTTATCATCCCCAAAGCCACAAGAGGACTTTAGAGTTGAATTCAGGGAGAACTGACTTTAAGGAGAGGCATTTTCCATCACTAAAGGTTCACTTGGTCATACCAAAACCCCCAGCACAGCCATGCAGAAACAAAAGGGGTTGACAGAACCTGAGGGCTGTCATGTAGGACCCAGTATGGGCCATGCTCTGCCCCAAACACTGCCTGGTGAAGTCTTAAAGTGCATGGGCTCAGTCTGTGCCCCACCACTCCTCCTGCTCCTTCTTCGGGACAGCCACAGGCATTTCTGCTACAGTGCTGCACATAACAGCATGAATGTGGGACATTTCTGGAGGACTGCCATCCTAACTGGTTCACTGCTGCCTGGCTATTAGGAATAACCTGGACTTTTAGGACAACTCATCCAAAAATAAGGATTACACCTTGAATTGAAACTAGGAAGTCTCTTAGCAGGACCACCAGCCCAACAGCAAAGCACCTGTTCACACCAGGACTTAGAACCTTTACCTTTTCAGAAGCAGGACTTGCAACTGGAATTGAGGTCAGAAGAAGAGATATCAAGAGCTGCTCTTTCAGGGTTGGTGTTATTTAGTGTTGATGTGAAAATGGCTGGTGGGCAACACTTGCTCTTCAGAGACCAAGCAAAAGAGCCTCACTCCAGATCAAGATGCTCACGCTTGCCCTGAAAGCTCAGAAACTCCACAGCCAGCACTGTTGCTGGCTGTGGAAGGACAACAGCAAGATACTGGAGCTGCAAATACTTTGCAGACACAGGACTTGAGATGTTTGCACAGGGGGCATAGATCTGACAATACGAATCTTACCAACAAGAGCCTGGGACTCCTTACACAAGCACAGCTCTGAAAGAAGCCCACAGCTGTTCTCCCATAACATCTGTAACACTAAATTGTTTTAATTGTTCTAGTTGAAATAGCCAAACCTTAGACCCTAATCCAGCTGCCTAATACTTTTCCTGCTTGGTTGAAAATTATTCAAATGACAGAAACCACCTGGGACAGAGCTTATCAGACAGGAAAAAGACGGTTCTCAGCCTACAGCCCAACCCCTGTCCACTTCCAAAACTCCTCGCCCTGTGGCCATAATGAAGTCCTAAAACACCCTGCCCCAGCACCACCTTTTCAAGGGTAACATTTGATTTATTTCTCAAACCCACACAGCCACACATCTGCCTGGATAGCCTACAGCAAGATGGCTGGGGATGGATCTGCGCCTTGTCCAGCCAAGGGATGCAGGAGGGCAAAACCCATTTCTCCCCAGATGCACAACCCGTGCCTGGAACAAGCAGGCTCTGTGCTCAGCTGGATTTCTAGAAAATGTCATAACACAAACAATAACTACCCATCATCATAATTTAAAATTCCTGCTGACAGCGTAACATGGGTCACGGCCAAGCATTCACAAAGTTTTGGTGCCTGGAGTTACACAGCCAAATAAAGAACCGGACTGTCAGGGTGCTACCCATGTTGCCTCCCATCAACAACAGGAGCTGTCTATTAAGAGAAGACAAAACATGACAAGAAAATGTGTGCACATCCAAACCAGGAGGCTGCTCATTTAGATGCCAAAATACTGACGTAGGTACCAGCTTTAAAAACTCCTCAGCCTTTTTGTTCCATAGATGAAATAAACCAACTGCATCCAAAATGGTCATGCATACTTGACACATGAGAGGACAGCAGCATGTATATACTACAAACAAGGGGGAATCACTAAAAAAAATGCAGGCGGATATTAGGCCGGGTTTTTTTTCTTTATTTGTTTTTGTCAATTATTTCTATAGCAAATATGTTCTTATGAAAAAAAAAAAAAAAAAAAAAAAAAAACAGGCAACTATCTAGTATCATTTTCCTAACCTCAAAAATATTTAATTTTCTTTAAGGACTCCTGGTAATTAACATATGAATTATTTAAAAAATAACCAGTAGCCAAAATCACCAAAGAAGTCTGACTTTGTAACTTAGAGGTTTCCATGAAAAACAGAGAATAAATTCTCACCCAGCTCTAATTCACAGAAAAGGAATAACCATTAATGAAATGGAGAGCTTTCTGACTGCTTTTCTGTTACTCCACAAAATGTGCTGAGCAGAAAAAAAAAGCAAGCCCAAATCACAAACCAGAATCTCATATTGAGAAGTATATTAAAAACAGGCAGACAGATACGTGCCAGCTTTATTTTTTCTCCCTTCAAAAATGATTTTTTCACTTCCTCGAGCTTTCGAAATGCTTTTGCCCCTTTCTCAGTCCCCAGCTAACAGACATGGTTACATCAGTGACACCAGCCACACCGCAACCCCTGATCCAGCACATTTGATCTCATGTTTGATTTCACACATCCCGACATACAAATGGCTGCAGACAGTGCAGTTTCCCTTTCAATAAATGTTTTTATTGAGTGTAGTGCGGCTCTAAGAAGAAAAGATGTGCCATGTTTCCCTGGATCATCAGAAAGGAAGCACTCAGCAACACAAGTGCTGCTGGCGCTTTACCTCCTCTCCCCAGCCCAAGCCTGAGCCCTGGGCTTTGCTGTCCAGAGAGCCACTGCCCCAACCCTCTCCAGCCCAACCGGCCAGGCTTCTGTTTTTTTTGAAGCTGATGTGGAATCAGCTGAGTACGATTTCTGAAACTGCCTTTTGATGTGAGAAATGATCCTGATCTTTTCCAACCTTACTGATTCTATGATTATTATATTATTATTATAACTTACGGCACCTCTGCTAACACTGTCATGTTGGTCACTACGAAGGTTTTACAGAAATCCATCCACAGGACAGCACACAACACTAACACTGCTGAAACCTGGGCTGTCCTGGGGCTCATCCTCCATTCCAAGTACCTGTGCAGAGAGCCATGCTTCCCAGCTGCATTTCTGAAGTTAATTTTGAAAGGTGTTCAGAAAAGGGACATTGTAGGTGCACCCACATCTGCATAGATCCATTGACAAGCACTGCAGTGTCCCCCCCAGCTATGCCACGGACTCTCACCTTGGGTGCTGGGCTCCCCGTATGGCCAAAGGATGGTGCCTCAGTGATTCAGGCATCACATATATTCCAACATTAGATCCCCTGCAAAGCACCTCCCACACACCTCTCCCTCTCTCCTGGGGCACATAAATAGCTGGATCCTCTGGTTCCAGCTATCCTCTGAGCTCACCTCAGCCCTGGGCATGTTGGTGGCCCAGGCCATTTTTAAGCCCACCACAGGGATGAGGCAATGGCTGGGCTGAGCACAGCACCGTTAATTAGAAGGCACTCCCACTATACTAATATGCAAAGCAGTGAGCCCACTAATCACTGCAAATTGCTCGTTTCCCTAATTGCCTTCCCAGGGCAGAAGTGGCCCAACAGGGTGTCCTGTCGCCCTGGACCCCTACCTGTGTCAGGGAACAGTGCAGGGGGGCCAGGAGCACAGAGCTGCCTGTGAGGGGGCCAGCACCATGGGAGCAGCGAGGAGGGTTGTAGGGACTCGCAGAGACTCGTGGCCCTTTTGAGCCAGCAGACCCAGGGGCTTTCCCCTTTTGCTGTGGGAAAAAAAATGAGACAGCCCCATCTATATACTGGGGATTTTATCTCCTGCGAGGACACAGACAGCACTCTAACGAGAGCTCTGGCTGAAGGTGCTGCCTTACAGGTGATGCTTTGTATTGTAGCAGCTGCCCATTTCAGTGCTTTATTTTTTTTTTTTTCTTCCAAGGTAGCTTTTGTCAAGAAAACGTTAGCAAGCAGGAGTGGCTGAGTAAATGCACCTACAGGTTTAAACTACAGGCATTTAAAAATGAAATAAATCAAAGTGTAAATATGTTATTGTGCACACCTAGGGCCTGATCCTGTGGAGAGCTACTCCAGAGAATAATCTTTATCCAGGCAACTGTAGAAGCTCCTTTGAACTCAGCCAGACTACCTGGGAGAGCAGGGAGCAGCTCATAAATATCCAGTGAAGGGAGGCTCAGACCCAAGGCTGTCTTGGCAAAGGTGTAAAGAAATTTGGAGAAGGCATTGCCTCCATGGAGTTCCCATAGCTTCTGGGAGTGATGGTGACTGCTGGTGTTATCTCAGTCAGCCATCAGAGACCACTGGTCCCCTTCCCTGAGCCCACCTATGCAGGCAAGTCCTACACCACCAGCCCAGGGGCTTCCAGATTTCCATTCTGTTTTTCCTGCCCCCAACATATTTGATCTCCACAGTAATCACTTCCATTTGTTGAATATGTGGGTCTTTTACCTTCACTGCAAACAGTGCAGGCAGGAGAGAGACCCACTGTGCATGCCAGCATGTGAAGAGAAAGCAATGAAATAAAAAAGAAACAGTATTCTGACCTAATTCTGAATGCCTCATTATCAACTGATAATTAGCAATCATAGGCTTAGAAACATCATTCAAAGGTGAAGGAAATGCATACATCACTGCCTGGATCATTTAAAAATTGAATTCCAAGTTTCCCTTCTAGCTACTGATGGATGGCTGCTAGGGCAGATAAACCAACGCAAGGGAATAACAACCAGGCTCCTTCCAGTAGGAAACCTCTGTCACAGACTGATTTTTAGGGGAAATTCTTCCTTTTAAAAAAACTCCTAGAAGAGCCTGAGCATCATCTTGTCCCTTCAGGGTGATTCTCCCGAGCATCTCAGCTCAGCAGCCTCAAACCTCAGCCATTCCCCTTGCCAGATACAGAGTGAACAGGTAATTTGTACCCTCTTGTGTGAAATTTCTAGATGTCTGGCATAAATGCGGGGAAGATACCATGGTTTACTATGGCAAAGCTCATGCTGAAATCTCCAGACAAACTTTTCAATTGAGTTTGTTTTGGGATCAATGACAGGGCTTTTGGTTGGCCAAGAACAGCAAGTCCTTATGTACCATGTCCTGCTTGTGCCCCAGGTTAAGAATGATTTGTTTACAATTTGGATTGACTTCTCTCTATCCTGCAACTATGGGAAAGACAGCAATAATTTCGGTTTACAAGCCATGTTATTTGGCAAGATGAAAATCCCCTACTTTGTTTTTCAATAGTCCAGTAGTTTCACATCAAACGCGTTGAAGTTTTTACTCTAACACACCAAAGAAAGCCATATATTTTCCCTGGCTTGGTCTGAGCCCAGAGAATGAAGAAGGCAATGCAATGCCATCCAGAACAAAGCCCTGTAGTGAGCCAGGGAGATGTTCAGCACAGCAAGTTCACAAACATCACTGGAGAGATTGGACAGAGAATCAGCTTCTGGAGGGGCCATGCAAAATTATTCGTAACGTTGGTTCTTGTGTAAGGACCACATGCCTTTTAAGACTCACCAGCTCTTCTTGGAGCCAATGCTGTGAAGTCTCTGCTGTCCTCCTTACCAGACTGGGAAGTCAGGAGGCCCAGTTGTAGCCTTAAAACAAAAACAAAAACAAAAAACTACTAAACATGCCAGACAGAGATGAAGCAACACTTTTTACTAGCCAAGGCACTTACAAATGCCCAATTACTGTGTATACTTGTAAGGAGAGAAAATTAAATCCAGATCCCACCTTCAGGTTATGAACTCTGAAACAGACAGTCTTTTCTGGCACTGGGAGCCTCTGGGAAGGCTGAGCTTTCCCAACAGGGGGGAAAGAGACAAAGTTTGCTACAGACCCTGCTCTTCTCTCCATACCACATCCCCTTGGGAGGCTGAGCTTCCCAGTCATTTCTTCTTGCCTGTTCAAGTAACAACCCATGGCCATTGAAGGAACAGAAGCAACACCACTGTGTGATTTACATGACCAAATGCAACCAAATTAAGGCAAATTTCAAATACTGAGTGCCATTTTAATTTAGAGGACATTAGTAATCTCTGAGGAACTAATAAATAAATAAATAAATAAATAATTTACAGCCTACTTTTAGGTATCCCAAGAGGAGGAGTGGAGCAAACCTCATCAAGTAAATAATACACTTAGCCTCAATTTTAATTTAAACCATATTTTAGTGCCTCAGCATAGCAGGAATTCCATAACATCATTCCAGCTTTCATCGTTGCTACAAATATTTCTATCCACGTTTGACATATTGCTATGTGGTAGTTGTGCTAGCAGCTTCTCTACTAGAAGACAGCTGAAATAAAGCATGATCTTCACAAAGTTGTTACTTCTGACTACTGCTCCTAATTCAGTTCCAATTCAAGGTCTAATATGGAAATGGCTACTATAGACATCAAAATTACAGTTTTACCAGCAAAACAGTAACAATAGCACAAGTGTTTACTAAGAATGAAAGAGAAGTGGCTGCTCAAATGAATGGCACGTCACAGCAGAAAAGGTGATGGAGATGAGTCACAGAGTTGTATAAAGAAAAATAACATCATTAAAATATTCAAAATCAAGAAAGAAGTGTTTTATAATATTCATAAACCTTTCAGGTAGGAAGCTCAATTTTATCCTAATTTGAGCAAATAAGCAAGGAGCTACACACTAGCTTGCAGCATGACCAGGCACACAGGTCTAGGAGGGGATAAGCATTTTTCTTTGGAAACTCCTGAGCTAGAAAGAGAGAGTATCCTGAATTGATCCAAACACCAGACACAGCAATGTGCATCTGTACTCAGGCTGGGTGGCAGCTGAGGTGGAGCTCCAGAAATGCTCCCCGCAGCATTGTGCTGGGTGTATGGGTGTGCAGATCAATGCAGCAGCGCATGCACAGTGACTTTGTGAATGGGGACAGAGTTGCATCATGGCACTGGCAAGCAAAGATGCTTCCCATGGGAGCTAATAAACTGTGTTAAAGCAAGTTAAATCTCAAAGAGATTTTCTCCACTCATCAGAAAGCACAGACATGCTACAGGGGTTTGGTGCCAGAGGAGCAAAAAGTACATTTTGCTGAAAAACAGGCTGGCAGTAAGTATATGTCCCTTCAGTTTCATTACATTTCTTCAAAACTCCCCTCCAGCAGGCTTGGAGGCAAATCTCATGTCACGGGATCAAATTAACTGTCCTGGAGAAGTAAGATGCAAAATTTCTAGAAGTATCTGCATTGTTTCAGAAGTCTAAATCATATAAAAGTCCAACGTTGCCTGGCTCTGAATTCACAAAGGCACTGCACTTTGGGAAGAGATGCCAAGAAAAAAACAAAACAAAAAAAAAACTGAAAATTATGGGCAGAGGATAAAGGAAAAAGAGATAACATTTAATCATTTAATACTCAACTGGCAGGTTGCTAAAGAACAATGCAGACAGAGATAAAAAAGAAGGGTTTTTTCAACCCCTTTCAAGGTGAAGAGGCAGAATGCATCATTTTTGTTTGGTTAACCCGATAAAAAGTATGCTGGACATATATATTTGATTTTCACTTGGGGAGACCTGACAAACCTGTAAGTCTCAGAAAAGTTAGAAGAGGATGAGCAGCAAGAATAGTGGTATTTTTTTTTCCCTAAAAAATGTTAAAGGCAAAACTACAGGAGTGCAGTACGAGGGAGGTGAGCTGGGAGCCACACCAGCCCTGCTCTCTAATTTCCTGTTAGAAATCTAGGCCAAGATAATTGGAATACAAGTGAGGTAAAACTTGTGTATATTTTATATATTTATATGTATAAATTATATATTTCATATGTGTAATATAATTATGCATATATTTTTCTTCCAAGCTCGTTTTAATCCCTTGCCTTTTTTTGTTTGTTCTAAAGAGATATATATACTTGTCCTCATAAAGGATGTGAGTCTCTGGATATGTCGAGTTTTTTGTGGCTCAGGAAGGTTTTTTAAACTTCTGTGAGATAATTGGCACGGGAGTTTACTTGGCTAAATCAGAGGGACATTTTCAAAGACTCAAATGGCAATGAAGCGCCTAACTCTTGTCGGCATTCAGAGTCTGCTGTCCTTAATCACTGCTGTACTTTGGAAATCAGAAAGCTGTCACAACTGCACTGTGGTCTCCTCTGTACTCTGTGCAATAAAGGATACCACCTTTACATTTGGTCTTAAAAAGGAAAAGGCCCTTTTAATTTGGGCTGGGAAATGCAGTTCACTTGCTGCCTGACCTCCATGACTGCTTCAATCATGACCAGGAATTGCCAGCAGCAGCCAAGGGCTGGTTCACAGTGCTGCAGAGCAGCACATGGACAAGCCACGAGCAACTTTCTCTTGGGGGCCAGTCTTGTTGATGGCTACTGTTCTCCCTCATTTTCCATTCCATTTAAGCCTTGCAAAAGCCCAGCAGGTGTGTTCCACACTTGGGCTTCTAAATCCTGGGTGGAAACAGTGGATGCTCAGCTCTGGGCTGTGCCAAAAATGCCTGGTTGTCCTTTAGTCCACAGGCCCACAGCTCAGAGAAGTTGGAAGCAAGACACTCAAAAGTCATTGTGTTTCCTGAATGTCCTTCCTTTGCTCTCCTGCTGATGCCACCATGTTTCTGGACTGCATCAGCCCAGTGAGCAATGCTGGGGCTCTGTAGAAGGTGGGGACTGCAGGGAGCCTGTGAAGTGCCCAAGGATGGTAATGGCTCTCAGTGACAGCATCTTGGGAGCGGGACAGGGAAACGACATACTGGTTTGCTCAACTGCCATGCTATAAAACAAGTAATGGTTTAGTGTCGCTTCACCCAGCCAGATGCAAAATCCTTCTCTGTCCTTCTCAGAAGGGCGCACTGCCCATTTCATTCAACCCATAGCATCCCTTCAACCTCAGAGCAGCACGGACAAGAAGGCTTTATATTCAAGAACTAGTCAAAAATCCACCACCATCACCCATCAAAAAAAAAAAAAAAAAAAAAAAAAAAAGTTCAGCATACTTTAATGAGACGGCTGGTAGGGTCAGTGGAGTCTCCACAAAGCCAGACCCTCAGGTCTCCTCACCAGCATGTGCAAGCCAAAGGTCAGGTCCTCCACAAAGGAGACCTTCTCAAAGAGACATTCCAGATCCGCAGTTCATGTCAGGATCCCGTTTCAGGCTGCCCAGCATTCCTCACCCGCTTTATTTCCCTATCCTCCTCCCTGCTGCCTTAACCACTGGCTTCCCCTCTATGTTTGGACTTCAGTAAAGCAAGAATTTTCAGTTGAATTGTAAATTCATCAGATACGTGGATTTGGTCACCCTGAAACTATTAGGTAGCCTGGGTCAGATTTGTCAAATAGTTTGGGCTGGAAACTGTGTGTGCAAGGATGGACAGTGGTAGAGCTGATGTGTAGGTAGGTTCACAAAATCACCCAGGGCTTGCCAGCTGGGTAGATCAGCCCCAAGGCAGGGAAAGCTGCCTCCTGCAGACATCTATGGTCTCGCTGGCAAGAAGGCAAAATCTCCAGAGCAGGCCGGTGTCTTTTCTTGCTAATCTGAGACCTTCAACAGATGTGGCTTCAACACAAGCAAAGCCAGTGCTCTCCCCAAAAGCTCACACTGCTCACACCATTGTCACTTAAGCCAAATCAAGTCCAATACACAGCTTTGGGGCTACCTGCCAAGGGTCTCATTTTATTCTCTAAAGGAAGAGAAAAGGGTTAAGACACCCTTTTCTGGAAGGAGCAGTAGTGTTGTCTTTACCCAGTATTCCTGACACAAGGAAGAGATTTTGGACCTGGCCAATGTTGGCTTGTTTTGTAAGACCTTGGTCTGCTCCTTTTCTGCTGATAGCACCAGTAGGAGAGCTTCAATGCCCCGTGTCTGGGCTGCGGGAGCTGGGAGAAAGTTACAGGCTGACAAGGAAAAATGCTGAAACCCACAGAAAAACTAACTGAAGATGCAGGGAGAAGAGGCACATTTTGCTAATTTATTTTATACATTGCAACAGCTGTGCTTACATGAAAAGGGTCATTAACTGAAGATGCACAGAGTATCAGCATGTCTACTGAGACTTTGCACAATTTAGGAGATCACTGTGGAGTACAATGCAGTATCATTTAAAATTCACAAACAAATCCTATAAAATACCTCTGTAGGTATTTTAATGGCCCAAAACAAGTACTGTGTACAATTCAATAGATGCAATTTTTTTCTTTTTACTAAATTTCATATGTAAAAATCAATCTGTTCTTTTAAAAACAGAGACTTTTTTTACTACGCTATTTTAAAAAAATAAAGACAGCTCCCACTGAGATGTCTGTTTAAAAGTTCAGTACATTCTGCTGCCTTATTTTATCTAGCAATGATGAACTAAAAGAACACTGAAAATTCAATCATGATGGCAATAGTATTTGAAAAGGCTATAAAAAAAGAATGATTTAGATGGTAAGAAACATCTTTGCTGAAATTCTGAACTCAGTATTTCTGTTTCATTACATGAAAAATAATCTGGGCCCTATGCAGAAAACATGTTCGGTATACCACTTTGACGGAAACAAAACAGCCTTTTAACAGCGTGGTGAAATGAAAGGTGATTTTTTAAAACACACAGGTATTTACACGGAACCATTTACTCAACATTAGGAATCATGCCATTCCCTCTCTATAGTTTAGCCATCTCTTGAATAGTTTGCATAAGTATGCATTTATTTACTAATCTTCAAAGAGTCCCCATTTTTCCTAGCTTTCCACTGTAGTCATTAGAGGTCACAACCCTGTAGGAAATATGGGCTGCCATGGTAACACAAAATGTCTGCTACAGGCTTAGTGTAATTCCTCCCTAATAGAAAAACAACAGCAGCAAATCCTGCCTTTGATAAATGGGCTTATACGTTGTAAGAAGCTGCTACCTAGAAAGGTGTCTATCACTTCAAAACAGCTCTAAATGAAATAAACGGTATAAAAAGGGGGATAGCAAACTCATATGCTCAACATGATTAAAAAAAAAAATGCTACTAGCATACACAAAGGAGAATGCTGAATTAATCTGCCATACCGATCTGCAGCCGCTCGTTAAATACAGCTCGGTGAGGTGGGCAAAGTTTGCAGTGCATTGTGCACAGACCCTCAAAGCAATCCCAGCTATACTCAACAACAAGTGTCTGTTAAGCACTTCTAACAGGGTTCCTGGCAAACCTTTCCAATAACAAGGAAAAAGCTGCATTTCCATATGTCTGAAAAAGCAAAAGTCAGAGGGAGACCGTCACCTCTCTGATTGCAGCAAGGTACCCGGCCTTCCCCTCTTGGAAATTCCTGTGGAAAAAAAATGCATCTGGTTCCAATAGATAACTGGGGTTTGGGAGGAAAAAAAAAAAAAAAAAAAAAAAAAAAAGCTCTGTTTGATCTGATGGTCCATGGGCACTGCTGGTATTTTGGAGAAATGCCCTGTCTGCTGCTCCTAGAAGCTCCTGCCTCTGTGAGCCCTTCTCCTGCATGAAAGACCAGGTTGCTTTCATGCACTGAATTTTCCCAAGAACATGTTTTTCATGCCAATTTCTGAAACTCCTTAGCCTTTTCCAAATATCCTGTGACTGGTGAGGGGGTACCCCTGCTCGCTGCCCTGCACCGTCACTGGGGTGCCACGCGGAGCACACACACCATGAGTACGCCTGCGGCCATGCAGAGCCTCCCCCAGCCAAATCCTGTTTCTCGTTGTCTTTTGTTTACATTCCTCCAGCCAGCTTTCAATCCAGAGAGCAGCAGTCATATCTCCACCAACCCAAGTTAATTTTTCTATTAAGTTATGCATTACGTCTATTCCATTCCATGCCTCTGCTCTACCTATGCCATTAACTTTGCTCTTCTACTTTTTAAAAATGAGCTTAATTTTGCCTCACAAAACATGTCTTCTCTAAGCATGAGAAGTGAACAGCTGCAAATTCCCATCACTGGGTCTGCCACAACCCATGGCTGAGGATTCACCGCCTCTGGCGTGTTGCTCATGGACACGCTCCCCACTCCAGTGGCAAGTTCCTGGGGCAGCTGGAAAACAGCCCTGCACCTACTGCAAGCCTTTGGGCTTGGATATAACCTGCAGAAGAGAGCCAAACTCCACTTATCGAGCCAGCTACTGTCCCATGCCTTTTGCAGCATTTTGCCAGCTCCTTAGGCAAAGAAATTCCAGAAATCTCTCTATTTGCAGCCTTTCTGTTTCCCTCTGCTGAGGCAGCAGTGATTTTTCTTCTTTTCCTCCTCCACCATCACTTTGCAGCTTTAAACTTCTGAGGAAGTTTCAGATTTGCCTCTTCTTTCCTCTCTGTCTGGTTCCCTGGGTCATGAGATGCTCTCTTCTTTCGCCCTGTGGCCCCAAAAAAGACACTTAGAGCACAATTAATACCTGTTGGTGTTAATACATCTTCTCTTGCATTAGTCCAAAAAGGCAGCTTGGTCTGGAAAGCTCTGCTCTGCCTACGGTACTGACCCCAGATACTGATACCCTAACCTGGCAGCTGGGAAACAAGTCCTTTTCTACCCACCTCTGTTACCACCACCATTGAACCTAGGAACCAAAATGGGTGCCCACCCCAACCCCAGCTCAGACAAGTCTCACTAACTCATGAGGGGTGGCATGTCCCTGGACTGTCCCTGGCCAAGAGAACTGAGTGAGCCTGCAGCACCTGCAACAGGAATTGAGGGATGTCCCCAGACACAGTGCTCTGGGCAGCGTTCACATGTCCCCAGATCGCTCCCACGCTCTCTCTCTGTCTGCTTTCTCCTGCTAAGGGCACAAGTCCTCATCGGCACCTCCCCATGCTGTGCTCAGGCACAAGCGGCACCCACAGCATGGCACCAAGCTCTGGGTTAGAGCCCGCTGCTTCCAGCATTGCCATCACAGCCAGACATTTACCTGTCCTACCAATTTACCAAGAGAAACCCCTTATAACAGCTATGCAGTAATGACACACAGCAGGAACAAAGCCACAACATTATTTTCCTCTAGTAAGTCATCCGCAGGTCTGCTCTGGCCACCACCATCATCCTCCCCATCCTCTCCAGAAATCCCCAGCAGCAGCAGTAGTAACAAGCACCACCAGCAGTGCCCAGCTGGGTGTGTGAAGCAGCCAGAGCACACCCTTTGGAGCTCACCAAAGCCTCTCTGCTGCTTGGAGAGAGCCCCACAGGTTGAAAGGAGCTCTTGCTATGCATGAGTCCATGCACAAGCAGTGGCCCCAGCAGTTTTGGGCAGACTGGCAACATTATGGCACATCTGGGACCCTTCCAGCTACCCTAACATTAAAGAGTTTTCACTGAAAGCCTCAAAATAGTTCCCTATAGATGGGGCCGGCTCAGTCCCCCACCTCTCACAGCAGCAGTACCGGAGAATTTCTCCTCCACCCCATTGAACACAACAGTGTGAGGCATTTACCAGGGTGCATCTCATCTCGTACCACCACCAAGTTCTCCCCTGGGAGGCTCTGGGAAGAGAAGTAGGGCATTTCAGCACTCCACACCATTTGTTTACATATTACCCTCTGAAATAGGAAGGTCTGGAGCAAATTTCACCAGCATAATTTATTCTGCACCACTGATGAAAATAACTAGGCTTCTGTGCCACCTCAGCTCGCAGCCCATGGGAGCTCCCGCGACGCCAAGCAGCTCCCAGCTGGCTCCCAGCACCACATCCACACTCCAGCAGCCAGAGTCACCCTGGGGGTTTGAGGCAACCCACGGGGACGCCAAGTCTGGAACCCTCCAGCTAGGAGGTTTGATTACACCCACAGCCAACGTAGCATGGGTAAAGTGTGAGGGAACACAACAGCATCCAATTCCCTTCCACGAATTCCTCCTGCGTGGCACAGCACTGCCATGCCGCTAAAAGTCCCCATGCGGTGCAAATGAGTGAGGCAGGCAACTGCTGTCAAGAGGAAGGCTGCTGCCTCTCAAAACGTGCTCCAATAATTTATTTTGACAGGTGTAGCTTGGTTTTAATCATTGATAATTCTTCCGAGCAAAGAGTCTTTGGGTAAGTGTGCTGTAGTCTACTTTGTAAAAGTAATGAAGTTGGAATAATATGAGGCCTCGCTGCAGCTTTCTGCTATTAACCAGTGCTAATAAATGTGGAGAAATCTCTGTTTTGTGTGTGTAAATTGTGGAATTTGCAGATAAGCAGAGTGTAAACGAGCAAGGTTTGGTGTAGATGAGGTACTTCCACTTTGTGCCAAGAACAGATAATAGCAAAGTATCCGACCCGCTTTATTGTATTTTCTGATCACACATTCATTAGTCGGGCTGTTTGGATTTTGCCGTTACAACAAAGAGATCAGCTGCTCCCTGGAGAACAGCCCCTGTGTTTTATAGCCACTGAGGAAATGGAGAGGAAATCACTGCGTTTTGGGCAACCAGAACGAAGTATGTCATACCCAAAGCGTGGTTACATCCAGACAAGCCACATTCCTTAGAGCATCACAATGGTCATTCATTTCTATGTGTTTGCCACTGACTGTTTCTTACCAGCCAGTCCCCAACCCAACATGCAGACAAAGCCTCCTGCAGGGCACACGCCATTCAGGGCACACAACATGCAACAATGTCAGGATGTCCACAGCCTTCCAGAAAGCACGGCTGTGGTCGTGCAAACGGCCACACATGCACAGGACAACCGCTCGCTCTGCTATGAGCATCGCTCCCACGCACCGCTACAGCCACCCTGCAGCTCCAGTAGCACAAGAGGTTGTTTCCATCCCTGTCCACCTCCTGGCAGCCCCTCCAGCACCTCCTGCACACCCGAGGGCTGCATTGAGTTCAAACAACACAAGCGCCTTGGCCTGTTTAAGCAGCACCATTCACATCCAGGAAGCGAACGGCAATTCTGTCATTGAGGCAATAGGATATTTTTGTAGTATTTACTACAAAAAACCATGCATGACTTGACTCACCCAGGAGCTGTTGGCTTCTGAGAGGCCACTTCCTATTCCCAGGTTTGCCCCGGGGCACCCAAGTCAGGAAGGCAGGCTGGGAGGCACCAAACCTGAGGCCCTGGATGTGGAAAGCCCGACCTGAGCATCTCTTAGTGCCACCAGCCAGACCCCATTGCAATGAAGATCTTAGGGCCGCGTCTGTGCCCATCACCTCCAGCATCAGCGCTCTGGGGACAGGTCACCAACACCACATCTTGAAATTGAACACATAGCTTTTTATTTTGATGTTTCAAAATGAAAGCAACCTTTTCTATCAACAGTGAAAAATTTTGCTGAATTTTTATCCACAATTTTGAAGGCTGCTGTACCAAGTTGTTACTTTAAATCTCCACCTTTGTCAACGCAAATGATATCTCGTTGACATCAAAATATCTGGAGAACTCTAGCTGACATTTCTGCTTGTAAGCACATTTGGGGAGCATTTACACATTTATTTGCCTGGAAGAAATATGGTTTTAACTGACCCTCTAGTTGCTTGCTTTTCAGAAGGCATTATCAAAACACTGGGCAGGAACCTCAGCGCACAGCTCTGAAGGCACCAGAGCAGATTTTTGCTGTAGGAACTGATCTCATGTATCAAATCAGCCCTGCGTGCAACAGCCCCAGTCACTGCCATGCCATTTCTATTTCCTTGAGTTGCTTTATCCTTCGGGGAGCCGGGGGAAAAGGGCCACTTTCTAAATGAACAATATGAGAGCCTGGCCACAAAAAGCTCCTCCCAGTGTAAGTTATTTCGCCTGGGAAAGTCCTTTTTAAAGCAAGGGAGTTTCAGGGGAGAGGTGGGTTCCTCCTCAGGCAAGAGAAGGCCTTCCTGGGCACGGGGGCTTCTGTAGCCATTGGGGTGAGAGCCCCCAGCCCGCCCCAGGGCATCCCGTCTGCATGGCAGGGAACCCAGCGGCTGCAGGGAGCATCCGCAGGGAGCAGCCCCTTCCCCGTGCTGCTGATTTCCGACACAAAAGGGAAAAGCGCAGCCTCACGTCAAGCTCTTTTAAACTGAAAGTGGGGCTTCGGTGGTAAAAAAAAAAAATCACTCGCTTCCAGGCCCTTCGCCCATTTTCCTTCTTGTGTGGGGGGGCAAATCTAAAACTGCTTTTCGTCCCTCAAAGGACATTTACTAGTTTTGCTATGAGATGGCAGAGAGCATTTTCTCACCCTGAAATCCAACCAGTTTGCTATGACTACTGCTTCACAGTGCCAAAAAGAGGGGAAAAAAAAATCACCTGTAAAGAATTAGGTAACAGAGTGTGAAAGGTCTCTGCCATTCAGGAAATACTTCCCGCTGGATTTAATTACAGTTTGCAACTAAACTCCCCCCTTTTTTTGAACTTCAGACATACAATAACATGACATTTATTGAATGTGCTAGCTATTGCAGCCGCAGTGATAGTAAAAAGCCCGGAGAACTGCGTTGTTTACAATCAACTTTTAAAATATACTTTATACAAAAGATTAATTAGAGCTTTATAGAGAAAGCACATTTTATCCGTCTCCATTACAAAGTACCAATTACTGAAAGAAGAGCATTTACAGTCAGCAGCAAGCCATGCTGGAGACCTGCTCCAGTCCTCTCGCCATGCTCACGGCATCGCTGCAAAACCTCTCCCCAGCCCCATCCTCGGGGCACACACAAACCGCCCGTGCCCTCTCCCTTCACAGCCTCCACAGATATTGGCTTCGTGATAATGTTCCCCTCACATTTGGTCTAAATTGGACATTTTCCCTCAGTATCTCAGCTAAGATGAGCGGTCCCGATACAACAGTATTAAATGTCAAACGAGCAAAAAAACAACGTGCAAAGCCAGTGCAACTCTGCATTTAATTTAGACAGTGTCAAAGCAAGAAGCAGAATGGAACGGCATTTTTTTCCTTTCACACATTTTTGTAAAACCACTGAATCCAGCTCATATTTGAGGCTCCTGTCCTAACTACCCTGCTAGAACCCATTTCTTCCCTTAGCCTGTATAAATATTAGGTTAATCAGCAGTGAGCAAAACAATATAACGATATCTGCCTACATTTGAGTCGCTAATTATATGTGGCAACATTATAACTGTTCCTCTGTTGTGCATTTAATTTGCCCACTTTGGAATACGACATTAGTATTTTATTTCTAAATGTGTTGATTAAATTGTGTCTCTCCGCTTCTGCGGCCAGAAATACAGATGATTTCCTCTCTGTGTAGGTAATGAGGCATCCAACGCACTGGAATTCATTTAAAATTTTGTATTCCATCATAATTATCTCCAGTTGTTGTGCATAATAAAACAATTTGTTATAGATCAAATACTGTATGTTCAGATACATTGAGCTGGTACCAAGTGTGTCACTTAAGCTCACAAAAGGGAGTAAAACTCAGAGTCAGGCACAAATCTGCTCCATGGAAGGTGTATCCTGTCAGTGCTCCTGTGTAATTTACAGGGTCTGCCAACATTTAGGAGTCTCTGGCCTGACTTTTTTTTTTTTTTTAAAAAAAAAAAAAAAAAAAAAAAAAA